>NW_025859396.1:50226-137332 GCF_002878395.1 Capsicum annuum
TGACACGACCCGAACCAGGGTCTAGTCGTGTCATTACCTCAAGCCCAACTAGGACCGAAGACCACCCCCAAAACCCAACCATAACCTCCCTATAACCTATATCGGATGAATTTCGAACATATAACAAGATAGAATGATTAATACTCAAAAACAATAATAGAATCCATAACCATAACCAACCAACAATCCAACTAAACATCCAACCGGTGTCATTCTCGATACCAATATCAATGTCAAGGCTGATACCAATACTGACACCGCACATGTCAATAGTAATCACACAAAGCCTCTAACTAGAAATAAAGAACATCCGATCGTGATATGCCCCCGACCATAGCCAAAATCAAGGTCCAAGAAATAACCAAAAGTATGAAAAGGAATTCGTAGCAGCAAATGGAGTCTTCCGGAGTATGGAAGCTCACCACTTCAGTTTGACACCTATGTTATTCCCGAATTCAAGTCACTGAGTAGGAGGAGGAGTATAGTCGGTTCATACATCGCATGGAGATGCAATGCCCGAAGATGGGTTAGTGGATAACTGCTAGCATAGACTTATAAATAAAGATAAAATAATGCCATCATTCAAAATTAAAGTAAATAACCATATGCAATCACATAAATACATATATATCATGCCGGGAAAAGAAATCGGGTTTAGCATGCATTTAAAACCTTAACCTAGATTGTGTAGCTTAACCATCCTAAGACCATCCGCGGGATATATGGGTCCAGTGTTACCCCCTAAACGGGTCCTAGTGCGTGCAGTCGCACGAATTGGAGATATCATAGGGGTCAGAGATTCTCGTGTACCCTTTGTCTTCTATGATAAATATATACAAGTATAAATTTAGGAAATTTTTGTGTACCCCACAAGTATATGATCACCAAGACCAACCCTCATGTCAACAAGCATGAGTTTTCAGTGTTCGTCCATTGGACTCACACCTTCACGGTTAGCTATCACAATCTTCCATTGTTGTCCAATTAAAACCTTTAACAAATACTCCCTCCATTTCAAAATGAATGACCTACTTTGACTTGGCACAAAGTTTAAGAAAATAAAGAAGACTTTTGAATCTTGTGGTCTTAAATTAAAGTTGTGTTAAATGTACTAAAATGCCCTTTAATCTTGTGGTCCTAAACATGCCATGTGGAAAAATGAAATTCAAGTATTGCCAAAAAGGGAAAGGGGTCATTCTTTTTTAAACGAACTAAAAAAGAAAGTAGGTCATTCTTTTTTAAATGGAGGGAGTAACTGTAACAACCCGATTTGCTGAACCGGAATGCCACACGATGCTCATGACCTCAAAGCACCACAAGCTAACCCATGACTGATATCTGTATCTGTATACTGCATAAGATAACATAATAATGCAGAAACATGCACTGAAAGGCCATAAGGTTCGATCATGAACACAACTGACTAACATAACATCTGTGTGGGGTAATAGAATACCCAAAACAAAACTAAAGTCTAAAACATGATAGTTTGTATCTAGTCTGCATCTAGTCTGAAAGCCTATATTGTTTGAAGAATCTGAATAAGGAGTTGATAGGACATGTCCCCAACTAACTCCAACTAATAAGCTAATCAATGAGATACTAAAAAATATTATGTCCTTGAAAGATGAGGACTCACTTCTACTCTGACTGCTGAATCTGGAATCTACTGTTGATCTGGAACTCGTGTCTCTGAACCTATGGTGTAACATAAAAAGAAAGCACTATAACGCAAATACGTTAGTACAATGGAATGTACTGAGTATACATGTGAGGTAGGCTACATGCAAAGGTTTACATAACGCCTCAAAATTTCATATCGATATACCACACGGTGCTTAGGGCTACACGTAGCCCCAAGCTAATCCTCGAAGCCAGAAACTACCTCAAGGAATTCAATTCAACAATAGTCATGCACAACAATGAGATGTACCCACATCGGGTTCAAGAGAAATACTGGAGAATACTAGAATGTACAAATAAAATATATTGAATGTCTATACATACCAACCCTCTAGTCTGACAAAGCCTCTTTACATCAAAATCGAGGAGCCATTGGCAAAACCCCCTAACTGACTCAAACAGTACTAAAAGCCATAACAACAAAATGATATCACCAAAAATATACACGGTCCTCGAACCATGAGGACTCACCACTGAGGGAACGTAGTTGAGGCACTCAAATATCGCTAACGCGGCTGCGGCTGAGTACTTGAACCTACATTATGAGAAAATATAAACTATAGGAAAATATGTGGGTCAGCACTTTGGAATGTATTGAGTATGTGGGGGTGCATGCAATAATATAAATATTATCATCAATTTCATAAAAATATGCATATGTACAATGATGGCTCACTTGGCTTGAGTTAGATTAAAGCATACTTTTCATGATCTCATAGTAAATAAATTATATGATAAAAACCTCATAAATCATCATAAATAACTCAACTCTTCAACTCAAGACTCGGAGTGACTCGGTAATTTAAGAAACTCAACTCTTATGGAAATGGAAGGCTCTTATAACCGACATAAACCATGTAAGCTACATGGAGTCCAACATTTTGCCCTCCTAAGGAGAGAACCCCACATTGGCGGGAGTGTAGTACTCTTGCCAGGGAGTACAACCTAAATTTAATGATCACAATCTCATACTCGGCCCCTGGCCCATAATTATCAATATCAATCCTACAGTGGCACGTAGTTTTGGAGAAATACCATATTTTCCGCTCGATGCTAAATACTACTCCCAGACACAAACTCACAACGCGTTAGGAAATACACCACAAACATCATAAGGGTCTATCATGAAGACCAAATCAAATCTCTTTCTCATTTATCAAATCATAATCAATTTGTGGATTCCTAACTAGACTCAAATCATATAAATCTTTCTCAATATCAAAATGTATCAATTCATTAAATCTTGACAACATCAATAACTTTGAGGAAATATCAAGACTCATTATAACAACTCAATCTCATGAATCAATATACTCAATAATCCAGTTTGTCATAAGGAAGCTTAAAGATTGACACATACCTTGAAAGCACTTAAAATATCAACTTATGGTAGAAATATGAAATTCACAATATTAAATATCAATTCATAACTTGGGAATAGCAAAATAATCATGTATAACAAAGCTTGAACAATTTATATTCTCATAATCTCATGATGAAGTAATTTGGGTATAAACCCACTTGTAAAATCATATAAATCCATGATAGAAATCAAAGCTTTGGGCACGAGAATGAAAGAATTGATGTTGTTCAAAACCCCACATACCTTAATCTTTAAAATTGGATGAATTCTAGTGCTTGAGACTTTATCCGCACTTGTAATAAATGATTCTCGAAGCCCACACTATGAGAAACTTGATTTTTGACGAAATCTTAAAGATTTATGGATGATTTTTGGAAGATTAATGTCCTTAAATAAAAATCCTAGATATATTTCTTAAGAGAATTGGAAGAGAGAATGAAGAAATTAGGGTTTAGATGAGAATTCTCATATATATAGGGGCCTTCAAAAGATGAGAAAAGGCCAAAATACCCTTGGAAAAATGTCCTTCAATTTCTAAAAAAAAATAGCTGATGACATTCGTGACAAGTCATCACAAAATGTCGTCATAAAAGGGTGGATTTTATGACTTTCTGCTTAAGGTTGACGACATCAGTAATAAGTCATCACACTTATGAAAACTTATCACAAAATGTCATCACTGGGGGTGGAAATCTGCCTAAGGCTGACGACATTGGTGATAAGTTGTCACACTTGTGACAGCTTATCACAAAATAGCGTCACTCAGTTTTCAGCCTGACATGCTGGAGTAAAATGTGCATAACTCTTGGATCCGTTACCAGATTTGGGTAAAATTGGTATCGTTGGAAAGATAATTCAATTATCTATCTTTTGGTAGGTCATAGACCCAATAATTCATAGTATAACTAGAGATATTCTCA
This sequence comes from Capsicum annuum, assembly GCF_002878395.1. Lineage (NCBI taxonomy): Eukaryota > Viridiplantae > Streptophyta > Magnoliopsida > Solanales > Solanaceae > Capsicum > Capsicum annuum. Next base: position 54,193 of record NW_025859396.1, read on the forward strand.
TTTGAAGTTGAATATGGCAATATCCTTCCCAAGAATTCAATCGGTAAGGAATGTTTTGATTCACCTAATCGCTAGGACATCTTTGAGGCCTTAATACACATCACCCTTGATCAAAAAACAACCAAAGTACTATAATTTACTTTTCATGAGCTTGAATCATGGTTGCACTATTGGTTAGAGTCTCGGGGTATTACAATATCTCTCCCTTGGAAACATTCGTCCTCGAATGTTTCCATATAGGCCAAGAACAAGAGAAAATAAGAACGTATAGATGAAATGACTCACTCAAAGGGCTTACTTCACTCTATACCTTCAGATACCCTGCAAAATGCATGAATTTGTGATGGAAGTAGACACATAACTAAATCTTTAATAAGAAGAGGGCAGAATTAAGAAAGAATGATACTTTCTGCTCGCTCTAAACTCACAAAAAAGAGGTGAGGGTACTTGGCTCACCTAATAGCTTTGGCTTCCCAAGTATAACTCTTAACAAATTAATTTCTCCAAAGCACTTTAACCAAAGGAACTTCTTTGTTCCTTAGCCTATGGATTTGAAAATCCAAAATCTCAATCGGAATTTCCTCAAATGAAAGGCTATCCTGAATATCTGAGTTTTTGAAAGAATCAACCACGACAGAATCACCAATACACTTATTAAGCATGGAAATATGAAATACCAGATGAACGTTAGACAACTCTGTGGGTAACTCCACCTCATATGCTACTTTCCCAACACGGCTCAGAATCCTGTACGGACTAACATAACGGGGACTAAGCTTTCCCTTCTTCCCAAATCTCTTCACTCCTTTCATTGGTGAAACCTTTAAGTACACCAAATCATAAACATTAAACTCAAGATCTTTACTTCTCACATTCGTATACGACTTCTGACGACTTTGAGCGATCTGCAATCTTTTTCGGATCAACTTAAATTTTTTCATAGCCTCGAACATAGCATCAGGCCCAATCACAGATGCTTCTCCTACTTCAAACCAACTTACAGGTGATCTACATCTTCTCCCATAAAAAGCTTCTAACGGGGCCATCTGAATACTAGCATGGAAACTATTGTTATACGTAAATTCGATCAATGGCAAGTTGTCATCCCAACTACCTTGAAAATTAAGCGCACATGCCCTCAACATATCTTCTAAAGTCTGAATGGTCCGCTCAGCCTGACAATCTATTTGCGGATAAAAAGTAGAACTTAGACGAACTTGGGTACCGAGACCCTTCTGAAAAGCTCTCCAAAACTGAGAAGTAAACTGAGTACTCCTATCAGAGATAATAGCCAAAGAAAATTCATGAAGTTTAACAAATTCTCGAATATAAAATCTATCATAATCCTTAGTTGTATAAGACGAATGCACTGGCAAGAAATGAGTTGATTTAGTCAACCGATCTACAACAACCCAAATCGAATCATAATAACGATGAGAAGGAGGAAACCAATTACGAAATCCATATTCACTTCTTCCCACTTCCAAGAAGGAATGCTAAACTATTGCATTACACCACCGAGCCTTTGGTGCTCTACCTTAACTTATTGACAAGTAGAACACTTTGCCACAAATCCTGCTATATCTTTCTTCATACCGTTCCACCAATATATTTCCAGCAAATTGCGGTATATCTTGGTATCACCAGGATGAATAGAATATTGCGTGCCATGTGCTTCGGCCATAATTCTCTGCCTTAGATCATCAACATTGGGAACACACAATCTACCCTGCAATCTCAACACACCATCTCCCCCTAGGGAGAAAACCTCTACCTTTTGGTCCTTAACTGACTCCTTCAGTCTGACTAAACTAGGATCCCTGTCTTGCTTCTCATTTACCTCCAAGACCAAAGAGGACTCGAAACTACTTGGAACTAACATACTCCCTTCAGCAGAATCAAGTAATGTAATACCCAACCTAGCCAAACGATGCATATCACGAGCCAATTCTTTCTTATCATTTTCTACATGAGCTACACTACCCATAGACAACCTGCTAAGAGCATCTGCCACAATATTGGCCTTGCCCGAGTGATAAAACACACTCATATCATAGTCTTTTAACAACTCTAACCATTTTCTTTGTCTAAGATTTAACTCCCTCTGAGTAAACACATATTGCAGGCTTTTGTGATCAATAAATATATCAACATAAACACTATACAAATAATGTCTCCAAATTTTTGAAGCAAAAACTATAGCTGCTAATTCAAGGCATAAGCTATAACTTTACCCCTCTGCATCAACACACAACCCAAACCAACTCTAAAAGCATCACAATACACCAAAAAATCATCAGTACCAACTGGTAAAGCTAACACTAGGGATGAAGTGAGTCGAGACTTTAACTCCTGAAAACTCTTCTCGCAAGGTTCTGACCACAGAAACTTCAGTTTTTTTTGGGTCAACCAGGTTATGGGACACGTAATAGAAGAGAATCCCTTAACAAAGCGATGGTAGTAACCAGATAGACCCAAGAAACTCCTAATGTCAGATGGGGAGGTAGGTCTAGGTCAATTCTATACAGCTTTTATCTTTTGGGGATCAATTTTAATGCCTTCGGTGAAAATAATATGACCTAGAAAAGCAACTGACCTTAGCCAAAATTTACACTTGCTAAATTTAGCAAATAATTGATGATCTTTAAGAGTTTGCAAGATAATTCTAAGATGATCGTCATGATCATCCTCACTTCGAGAATATGCAAGAATATCATCTATGAATACAATGGCAAACATATCAAGATATTGCTTGACCACTCGATCCATAAGGTCCATGAAGGCTGCTGGAGCGTTGGTTAACCCAAAAGACATGACAAAAAACTCAAAGTGACAATAACGGATTCGAAAGGCTGTCTTTAGAATATCACACTCTCTCATTTTAAGCTAATGATAGCCAGATCTAAGGTCGATTTTTGAGAAGTAGCTCACACCATGTAACAGATCAAATAAGTCATTAATTCGAGAAAGAGGGTACTTGTTCTTGATATTTACCTTATTGAGTTGATGGAAATCAATGCACATACGTAATGTACCATCTTTCTTATCTATGAATAGAACAGGTGCAACTTACGGGGAAACACTGGGTTTGATAAAACCTTTGTCTAAGAGATCTTTGAGTTGCTCCTTCAACTCTTTAAGTTCTGCGAGAGCCATATAGTATGGAGGAATAGAAATAGGCTGAGTGTCGGGAATGAGATCAATCCCAAATTCTATTTCTCTATCAGGTGGAACCCCTGGGAGATCTTCTGGGAAAACATCAGGAAACTCATTAACAATGGTAACTGACTGAATAGTTGGAGTCTTGGACTTGAGGTCCTTAACTTAAAATAGATGATAGATGCAACCCTTTGAAATCAACTTCCTAGCTTTGAGGTAGGATATGATATGGCTCTTTGGAGTTACAGAACTCCTGGACCACTCAAAAATGGGCTCATCAGGAAACTAAAACTTTACCACTTAGGTATGACACTCTATAGATAAATAGCACGAGTGAAGCCAATCCATACCTAGAATGATGTCAAAATCAACCATATCTAGCTCAATCAAATCAGCACATATGACCCAATGAAGGACAGTGACAGGATATTTCTTATACACTCGCTTAGAAATAATAGATTCTCCTATGGGGGTAGAAACCAGAATAGGCTCAGGAATTCATTCAGGGTCCATCTTAAAATTTACAGCAACCAGAGGTGTCACATAAGAAAAACTCGAACCGGGGTCCATCAATACATACATATCAAAATAAAACTCATGAAGCATACCAGTGACAACATCTGGAGAGTCCTCCTACTCCTAGCGAGGTGGTATAGCATAGAAGCAATTCTGGAGTGAACCACTAACAGTACTAGAAGAGACGGCCTGAGGAGGAACTGAGCGAACTACGGGAGTAGGGCCACTGGTAGCCTGACTCTGGGGACGAGCATCTTAACTCCCCTGTCTAGCATACGGACAATCTCTAAGTTGGTGGCCCAAATTTCCATAACCAAATCAACCCCTTTGATCAGAAAAACACTCGCCAAAATAATCTCTACCACACTTGGCACATGAAAGAGGATGAGGTTTGTTACTTATACTTTCCTGAGACCTAGACAAGGTAGGCCTGTTCCTCTGCTCCTGCCTACTTCTAGGTGTGGGAGCACTAACTAAGAAAGACGTATGCATAAATGGACGTCCCTAAAATTGAGGGTGGTTCCCTCCATAGAATCTGAACTGACTAAATCCCTGCTGCTCTGATCTAGCTCTTTTATTTTCTCTTACTCTCTCCCTCTCTTTCACCTTATCAGCTTCAATCTTTTGGGCATGTATCATCAACTGAGAAAGGTCTATCTCCCTATTAAGCATAGCAAATCTATACTCTTTCACAACATAACTCGATACGCTGGTCACAAACTTTCTCATGATGGTCCTGGAGTTAGCCATCATACTAGGAGCATATTTGGATAACTAATTGAATCTAAGACAATACTCCTTAATAGTCATGGAGCCTTGTCTCAAATTCATGAATTTCTCTATCTTTGCTTTCCTCTTGAGAACGCATCCTAGAATAACTGCCAAGTCATGGGAGCAACATCTTCCCCTCTACTCATCTTCCATATCTCCACCTAATCATATGCAACATATTTTATTTGATGGGCAGCCAATTCAACACTCTCCTCCTTAGTCACATGCATAATCTAGGTGATCTTTCTTACTTCATCTAAGCACATATGTGGGTCATCACCTACTTTCGATGCATAGAACTCAGGTGGATTCATCCGCATAAAGTCACGAACTTGAGCTGCAGTAAAATTATTTTTTTGTGAAGGCGGAACAATAGCCTGGGTGTTATCTTAAGCATTGGCAGTAACTGCCTGGGCTAGCGCCTGAAAAGCTACCCGAAATTCCGCATAAGACACATGCTCGTTCAAGGGATCAATAGGTTGAGGTTGCTCATTATTTCTATGAGCTCGATAAGGAGGCATTTTCTGTTATAAGAGAGCATGAGTTAATCACAAATAAAAAGACAGTTGTAGGCATGATAAACTTTAGAAAGAACAAAATGACTTTTTCTAAAACATTCCATAGCCTCTTGCTCATAGATGTGGTGCGCAACACACCGATGATCAAGACTCTATGTAACGTGGCTTGTCAGACTCCCTAGGACTCCTTAAACCTTTGGCTTTGATACCAAGCTTTGTAGTGCCCCAAAATTTCATCCCACACGGTACTTAGGTCTACACGTAGCCCTAAGCTAACCCTCGAAGCAAGACACTACCTCAAGGAATTCAATTCAATAATAGTCATGCACAACAAAGAGATATACCACATTGAGTTCAAGATAAATACTGGATAATTCTAGAATGTACAACCAAAATATATTGAATGACTATACATATGAACCCTCTAGTCAGACAAAGCCTCTATACATCAAAATTAAGGATCCATTGGGACAAACCACCAACTGACGCAAACAGTACTGAAAGCCATAACAACAAAATGATATAACAAAAAATATAGACACGGTACTCAAACCATGAGGACTCACTACTGAGGGAACGCAGTTGAGGCACTCAAATATTGCTAACATGGCTGCGGCTGAGTACCTGAACCTACATTATGAGAAAATATAGCCCATAGGAAAATATGTGGGTCGGTACTTTGGAATGTACTGAGTATGTGGGGGTGCATGCAACATTGCAAATATCATCATCAATTTTATAAAAATATGCATATGTACAATGATGGATCACTTGGATTAAGTTAGATTGAAACATACTTTTCATGATCTCATAGTAAATAAATCATATGATAAAAACCTCATAAATCATCATAAATAACTCAACTCTTTAATTCAAGACTCGGTAACTCAAGAAACTCAACTCTTATTGACATGGGAGGTTCTTATAACTAACATAAACCATGTGAGCTGCATGAAGTCCAATGTCTTACCCTCTTAAGGAGAGAACCCCACATTGGCGGGAGCATCATACTCTTGCCAGGGAGTACAACCTAAATTTAGAGATCACAATCTCATACTCGACATCTGGCCTATAATTATCAATATCAATCCTATGGTGGCATGAAGTTTTGGAAAAATACCACATTTTCCGCTCGGTGATAAATACTACTCCCAGACACAAGCTCAGAACGCGTTAGGAAATCCACCACAAACATCACAAGGGTCTATCATGAAGACCAAATCAAATCTCTTTCTCTTTTACCAAATCATAATCAATTTGTGGATTCCTAACTCAACTCAAATCAAATCAATCTTTCTCAATATCAAAATGCATCAATTCATTAAATCATGAAAACATCAACAACTATAAGAAAATATCAAGACTCATTGTAACAACTCAATCTTATGAATCAATATACTCAATAATTCAGTTTGTCACAAGGAAGCTTAAAGCTTGACACATATCTTGAAATCACTTGAAATCATATAATCTCATGATGAAGTAATTTGGGTATAAACCCACTTGCAAAATCATATAAATCCAAGATAGAAATCAAAAGCTTTAGGCCCAAGAACGAAAGAATTGCTCTTGTTCAAAACCCCACATACCTTAATCTTTGGAATTGAATGAATTCTAGTGCTTGAGACTCTATCCGCACTTGTAATAAATAATTCTCGAAGCCCACACTATGAAGAACTTGATTCTTGATGAAATCTTGAAGATTTATGGATGATTTTTGGAAGATTAATGTTCTTAAATTAAAATCCTAGATATATTTCTTAAGAGAATTGAAAGAAAGAATGATGAAATTAGGTTTTAGATAGGAATTCTCAAATATATAGGGGCATTCAAAAGATGAAAAAAGACCAAAATACCCTTGGAAAAAGTCCTTTAATTACTGATAAAAATAGTTGACGACATTCATGATAAGTCGCCATACTTGTGACAAGTCGTTACAAAATATCATCACAAAAGGGTGGATTTTATGATTTTCTGCTTAAGGTTGATGACATTTGTAATAAGTCGTTACACTTGTGACAACTTATCACAAAACGTCATCACTGGAGGGTGGAAATATGCCTAAGACTGATGACATTGGTGATAAGTCATCACACTTGTGATAGCTTATCATAAAATATCGTTACTCAGTTTTCCAGCCTAACATGCTGGAGTAAAATGCACATAACTCTTGGCTCCAATATCGGATTTAGGTGAAATTGGTATCATTAGAAATATAATTCAATTATCTATCTTTTGGTAGGTAATAAACTCAATTCATAGTATAACGAGAGATATTATCATTAGAAGTTTAATATGGCAATATCCTTCCCAAGAATTGAATCGATAAAGAATATTTTGATTCACCTAATCGCTAGGACATCTTTGAGGTGTTAATACATATCACACTTGATTAGTAAACAACCAAAGCACTATAATTTACTTCTCATTAGCTTGAGTCATGGTTTCACTATTGGTTTGAGTTTTGGGGTATTACAGCTTGCATGCATGATCAATACTAACTGACTGCCTAACATGAATGTGAGAATGCATACATAAATATGCAACTATAGCTAACAACGTGATAATATGATACTGATACCGTGGTAGTATGACTACTGAGTCTGGATACTGATAACATGATGTAACTGATAACTTAAATGACTGTATCTGAATATAACTGATAATATGGGTGACTGTGTTTAACAGTTCTGAATATGATAGAACTATCTTAGTTTCGTACTATGTCTGAGTTGACTTTGTCTGACAGTCCTGAAATTTGAAAAACTATCTGAGTTCTATTACTGAGATTGATTGACTATATCTGACAGTCCTAATTCTGTAACATGAAACTGTGGGAAGTAGTATCTAACCGACATGCCCCAAATATGCTATAATAGCTGAGCTGGGGTCAAATCTATGCCTTGATTAGAAGTGCATCAATACCGCACCACTGGTAAGCAAAATGTATGAGTAACCCTCATATAATAGGTAACTCTAGCAAAAATGGTAGGGAACCCTCATATAACAGGTTAATCCACCTCATCTACCCTCATATAGCAGGCTATGATCTCTCAACCTATGCTGGCTATATAGCTCTAGAATGCAAAGATTACTTCTAAGAATCACACCCTTGTATAACAGGTGAGTCCCTATCCTTGGGTTCACTCGGTGCTAATTATTACTACCATCTGAATAGACATTGAATATGATTTACTGAACTGAACTGAACATGGACTGATTTATTGAATTTCCATGGCTGACAGAATACTACTGATATCTGACAACTGACTGAGTCATGAGATCATGGAGATTTTTACTGAGTCATAAGACTATCTGAAGTCTAAGAGTTCATAGCTTGACTGAGAGTATCGTGAAAACATGACATGGATCTAGGGACACAACTAATATTTTGGGTACAAGTACCCTCAGGACTCGATAGAAGGAAACTGACATAACATGATTTACTTGAAGACTTGACTATCATCATAATACATACTACCTTCATAGGAGCATTTCATTAAATATGTAATAGGCATGATCTTGTGCATACATGGGTGTTTCACGATATCATGCTAGTTAGACAATATTCCTTCATCTAGCCATTTAATCAAACATATGACAGGCATGGTACATGTAAACATCATTATTCAATTCTAATTTCATCATTCAAGGGTTTAAATCTTAGGGTTGCAGGAATCTATACATAAAAACTATCATTAATCATGGAATAGAATCCAATTTCACATCTATCAAACATGAACATGAGCAGCCAAAACATGAAAACATATAGAAAATCCATAACTTGAGTTTAGAAAAGTTATTCTTGGACTTCATGGATGAAAGAAGTATATGAATGAACACTATGCATACCTTAGTTCATGATTTCATGAAGATTGATGGTGAAACCTTTTTGAAATTGGACCTTCTATGAAAACCCTATCTTGGGTTCTTAAGAGTATTTGAGAAAAACATCAATATTTTGGATGAGTAAAGGCTAAATCCCATATTTGGAAGCTTATATAAGGGGGAAGGGGATTCACCCTTTTAACCCTATACACATAATTTAATTTTCAATAAAATTTCTTGAATTAGGCCCTTGGCGCGATGTGGCGTTATCGTGTCGTGTCACTGGAAATTGATAATTGGGAAACTGCACGGTGGCGCAATGCGGAGCTATTGCATTGCCACCTTGTCTACAACCTGGAAGTTTGGTACGACATGCCAATATCATGGATCAACACTGGAATTTGACAATTGCCATTTGAGCTATCTTTGCGATACGCTGAAGGCTCAGGTCAAGCACTATCTCACAAAAAGGACCTAACTTTTCACCTGGGTGTCGGATTTGGGCGAATTATATATCGATGGAAAGCTTATTCAATTTTCCACATGATAGGAAGTGAACATTATAGAAATAACATATGTATAAGAATGAATTCTTATTTCAAATAAATTTCTAACATCCTTGAGAGGATTTTCAAGCTAAGAAAAAACACGGGCATTACAATATCTCCCCCTTGAGAACATTCGTCCTTGAATGAGACTGACTAAGAGGGGAAATAATGAGCTGAACATGAATAACTGTAACATGATCTCATGAAGGATGTGTCTGAAAAGCTGAACATAACATATTGAACATGCATATCTGATGCATGCGTAACTGATTCATAAATACATAACTGAAAGTTCTGAAGAACTAAGTTTTCTCACAATGAGAATGCATGTCTGATGCATAACTATATAAATAATTTGATACATGAATGAATGAATGAATATGTGGTGGTACTTGATAGCAAGATTATCATGGTATACTAAGTTAGTGATGCACATTAATCATGAAATTGAGTAAGCTTAAGGAGACCTATTACCTTAAGCTTGATCTGAGTTGGCAGGGAAGAGGTGAGGTTACTTGGTATGCATATTCTCTTCTATTTCCTAAGTAGCTCCATCAACGGACTGATTTTTCCAAAGAAATTTAACCAAAGGGACTTCTTTGTTCCTCAATCTATGAGTCTGACAGTCTAAGATTTCAACTGGAATCTCTTTATAAAAGAGGCTGTTCTGAACATCAATGCTCTGAATAGGGACTATGACTGATGGTTCACTTATACACTTCTTGAGCAAAGAGACATGAAGTACTGGATGAACTGAGGCTAGATCTAAAGAAGATTTGAGCTCATAAGGTACCTTACCGAATCAACTAAGAATCTTAAAGAGACCGATATATCGGGGACTGAGCTTTCCCTTCTTGCCAAATCTCTTCACTCCCTTCATAGGAGAGATCTTAAGGTAGACATAATCACCAATCTCAAACTTAAAATCTTTTCTACGAACATCTGCTTAAGACTTTTATCGGCTTTAGCATCTTGGAGTCTTTCTCTAATTAACTGAAATTTCTATAAGGCGACGAATACCAAGTCAGGCCCTATCCTGAGGCCTTACTAACTTCGAACCAACCAATCAGAGATCCACATCTCCTACCATAGAGAGCTTTGAATAGAGCCATCTAAATACTGGAATGATAGCTATTGTTGTATACAAACTCAATCAAAGGCAAGTGGTCATCCCAACTTTCCTTAAAATCAATTGCACACGCCCTTAGCATATCTTCTAACATTTGAATGGTCCTTTCTGCTTGACCATCTGTCTAAGGATGAAAGGATGTACTAAGATGAATTTAGGTACCAAGACCCTTTTGGAATGCTTTCCAAAAATGAGAGGTGAACTGGGAACCTCTGTCTGAGATAATTGATAAATAAACATCGTGAAATCTGACCAAATCATTGATGTAGAGTTTGGCGTAATCCTCAGCTAAATAAGAGGTATGAACAGGAAGAAAATGAGATGATTTGGTCATCTTATGTACAATGATCCAAACTAAATCATGCTTATGATGAGTTCAAGGAAAACCCATCACAAAGTCTATGCTCACTTCTTCCCACTTCCAAGTAAGAATGGAGAACTCCTGCATAGGACCACTAGGCTTCTAATGCTCTGTAATGCCTGTGCTTTTTCATAGCTTGAAAATTATCTCAAGGATGTTAGAAATTTATTTGAAATAAGAATTCATTCTTATACACGTGGTATTTCCATAATTTTCACTTCCTATCACGTGGGAAATTGAATAAAATTTCCATCGATATATAATTCTCCCAAATCCGACACCCAGGTGAAGAGTTAGAGCCTTTTTAGTGAGACAGTTTTAACTTAAGTCTTCAGAACATCGTGAAGATAGCTCAAATGGAAATTATCAATTTCCAGTGTTTCTCCATAATACTGACGTGTCGTGCCAAACTTCTAGGTTATAGACAAGGTGGCAACACGATATCTTCACATCGCGCCACCGTGCAGTTTCCTAATTGTCAATTTCCAGCGACACGGTGCGATAACGCCGCGTCGCACCAAGGGCTAACTCAGGAAATTTTACTGAAAATTAAATTAGGTGTCCAGGGTTAAAAGGGTTAATTCCCCCCTATATAAGCTTTAAACATGGGATTTAATCCTTATTTATCCAAAATATTGGTATTTTTCCCAAATACTCTAAAGAACTCAAGCTAGGGTTTTCATAGAAGGTCTAATTATAAAAAGGTTTCACCATCAATTTTCACAAAGTCGTGAACTAAGGTAAGCATAGTACTCATTCATGGGCTTTTTTCATCCATGAAGTCCAAGAATCCCTTTTCAACTACAAGTTATGGATCTTCTTTATGTGTTCATGCTTTGTATGTTCTCTTTCATGTTGATAAATGAGGAATTGATTTCTATTCCATGATTTGATGATAAATTCCATGTGGGTTGATTAGTATAGATAAAGATTAACGAAATCTCATGACTAAAACCTTGTATGATAAAATTAGAAGAGAACCATGATGTTTAATGGCTATACCATGATGTTTACATGTACTATGCCTGTCATATGTTTGATTAAATGCCTAGATAAAGGAATATTGTCTAACTAACATGATATCATGAAATCCCCATGTATTCACAAGATCATACCTATTACATATTTGATGAAATGCTCCTATGAAGGTAGTATGTATTATGATGATAGTCAAGTCTTCAAGTAAACCATATTATGTTAGTTTCCTTCTATCGAGTCCTGGGGGTACTTGTACCCGAAATATTAGGTGTGTGCCTAGATCCATGTTATGTTTCCAAAATAATGTCAGTCAAGCTATGAACTCTTAGACTTCAGATAGTCTTATGACTTAGGAAAAATCTCCATGATCTCATGACTCAGTCAGTTGTCAGATATTAGTAGTATTCTGTCAGCCTCAAAAATTTAGTAACTCAGTCTATGCTCAGTTCATTTCAGTAAATCATGTTCCGTTTCCATTCATATGGGAGTAGGAATTAGCACTGAGTGAACCCAAGAATGGGGATTCACCTGTTATACGAGGGTGTGATTCTTAAAAGAAATCCTTGCATTCCAGAACTATGTAGCCAGCATAGGTTAAGACATCATAGCCTACTATATGAGGGTAGATGAGGTGGCTTAACCTGTTATATGAAGGTTACTCACATATTTTCCTTATCGGTGGCACGGTATTGACACCCTTCTAATCAGGGCATAGATTGGACCCCAGCTCAGCTATTATAGCTCCTTTGGGGCATGTCGGTTAAACACTACTTCCCACAGTTTCATGTTACAGAATTAGGACTATCAAATATAGTTAATCAGTCTCACTAATAGAACTCAAATAGTTCTTCAGATTTTAGGACTGTTAGATACAGTAAACTCAGATACAGCATGGAAGTCAGATAGTTCCATCATATTCAGGACTGTCAACTACAGTCACCCTCATTATCAGTTATACTTAGATACAGTCACCCATGTTATCAGCATTATTCATATATAGTCCTTCAAATTATCAGGCATATCAATTACTAGTATGTCACGTTATCAGTATACAAACTCAGAAATCATGAAATCACGTTGTCAGTTATAGTTACGTAATTATGTATGCATTCTCACGTTCATGTTAGACAGTCAGTTTGCATTAGCATGCATGTAAGCCCTTGCATTTAGACTACCTCACATGTATACTAAGTATATATGTACTGATGCATTCGCGCTATGGTGCTTTCTTTTTATATTAAACCATAGGTTCAGAGACACGAGTTCCAGATCAGTAGTAGATTCCAGATTCAGTAGTCAGAGTAGAAGTGAGTCCTCATCCATTGAGGACATAATGATTTTCTATTATCTCATTGATTAGCTTATTAGTTGGAGTTAGTTGGGGACATATCCCATCAATTCCTTATTCTGATTTTTCAGATAGTAGAGCTTTTTAGACTAGATGCAGATTAGATATAGATTATCATATTTTAGACTTTAATTTTGTTTTGGATATTCTATTACCCCACACAGATGTTATATTATTCAGTTATGTTCATGATCAAACCTTATGGCCCTTCAGTGCATGTTTCCGCATTATTATATTATCTTATGCAGTATACAGGTACAGATATCAGTCATGGGTTAGGTTGTGGTCCTTTGGGGTCATGAACACTGTGTAGCATTCCGATTCAGCAAATCGGGTTGTTAAAAACTTGGTATTAGAGCCTAAGGTTCAATAGAGTCCTAGGAAGTCTCAAAGCCGCATTAGTAGAGTCTTATGCATGGGTGTGTTGCATGCCACATTTATGTTCAAGAGGCTATGAGATATTGTAAGAATAGTTTTCCTTCTATCAGTATTCATGTCGTGCCTATGAGCATAATTACAAGTCAGTCTCTCAGTCTAATCTGCTTCTTCTCTTTATTTCGAAACATGTCTCCTAAGAGAAGAAATAAGTCAGCCCCTCAGCCCAAAGAACCTTTGGGCAATCATTTTTCCCATGTGGAGTTAAGGACCGTATTTACCACTTTTGCTCAATCAGTCGCTACTCATAATGAACGGCTAACAGTTGTTCCGGCTAACCCAGTGGCCAACTCAGCTGCAGTGAGGATTTGGGACTTCACCCAAATGAATTCTTCAGCCTTCCTCAGTTCTAAGGTAGATGAAGACCCTCATGAATTCTTAGATCAAGTTCAGAAAGTGATAGACCCCATGGGGGTGACTACTGTTGAAAGTGCTGAGTTAGCTTCATACCAGTTGCAGGATATGGCTCATGCTTGGTTCAAATAGTGGAAGTTCAAAAGATTAGATGATGCAGGTCCTATAGAGTAGAGGGAGTTTGTCATTGCATTCTTAGACAGATTCTTTCCCCAAGAGCTTAGAGAAGTCAAGGTGCTAGAGTTCATTAACCTCAGGTAGGGCAATATAACAGTGAAAGAGTATTCCTTTATGTTTACTCAATTAGCTAGGTATGCCCCTCATGTTGTTGCAGACAGTAGATCCAAGATAAGTAAGTTTGCTTTAAGGGTGAACAACAGCGTGGTTAATGAGTGCAGATTCACCATGCTGAACAGTGACATGACCTTAGCTAGACGTATGACCCATGCTCGGTAGATAGAAGAGTAGAAAATTAAGCAGAGGGAAAAAAAGAATAAGAAAGCTAGAACAGGTAGCTTTAATTTTAGTCAGCATAAATCAGAAGGAGGAAACCATTCCCAGTTTTGTCTTAAGTTATCAGTTCCAACCCCCTCTATTGCTAGTACTCTAATTCCTAAATTCATAGAGGGTAACAAAGATAAAGTGCCAGTCTCTAAGACCCAGAACAGTGTTAATAGTGCCCGCACCTATTCTCTTTGCCAGACTTGCAGTAAGCACCATCAGGGTGTGTGTAGAGTAGGTAGTGGCATTTGTTTTATTGTGGCAAGCCAGGCTATAGAGTTAGAGATTGTCTGCAGCCAGGTCCTCAAGGTCAACAGAGTCACTCTTCAGCTCAGTTTGGTTGCCTAAATCAGCAGGGTGCCACTTTCAGTGCTACTAGCAGGCAACACCCAAATCGTCTCTATGCTCTTCAGACTCGATACGATTAGGAAAGTTCTCCTGATGTAATTATTGGTATGTTACAGATCTTTCATGTGTATGTTTATGCTTTGCTAGATCCAGGAGCTTCATGTCTTTTGTTACTCCTTATATAGAAGTTAATTTCAAAATCAGTCCTGAAATTCTTGCAGAACCGTTCTCGATCTCTACCCTAGTGGGTAAAACCATTATAGCTCGACGAGTATACAGGAACTGCCCAATTATGATATTTTAGAAAGTCACTTCTGCAAACTTAGTCGAATTAGATATGACTAATTTGGATGTTATTCTTGGCATAGATTGGCTTCATTCCTGCTATGCCATAATTGACTACAGAAATAGAATAGTTCAGTTTCAATTTCCGAATAAACCCATCCTTGAGTGGAGGGGTAGTACTTCAGTGTTCAGGGTTCAACTTGTTTCCTACCTTCAGGCAAGGAAAATGATATCTAATGGATGTGTTTATCATCTAGTTCATGTTAAAGATTCTATTTTTGAGCCTCCTAGTCTTTAATCAGTTCCAATTGTAAGTGAATATTCAGATATCTTTCATAAATATCTTCTAAGAATTCCTCCCGAAAGGGAAATAGATTTCGGTATTGATCTTCTTTCAGACACTCAGCCTATCTCTATTCTGCCATACAGAATGACACCAGCAGAACTCAAAGAACTAAAAGATCAGTTGAAAAATCTCTTAGATAAGGGATTCATCAGACCCAGCATTTCCCCATAGGGTGCACCAGTCTTATTCGTGCGCAAGAAAGATGGTTCACTCAGAATGTGTATAGATTACCATCAACTTAAAAAATTCACGGTCAAGAACAAGTATTCTCTTCCCAGAATCAATGACTTGTTTGATCAAATTTAGAATGTTATTTATTTCTGTAAGATAGACCTCGAATTTGGCTATCATCAACTCAGAGCTAGAGAATGTGACATCCCGAAGATAGCTTTCCGTATGCGGTATGGTCACTTTGAATTTCTAGTCATGTTATTTGGTCTTACCAATGCCCCAGCCACTTTCATGGACTTGATAAACCACGTGTTCAAACAATACTTGGACATGTTTGTCATAGTCTTCATAGATGATATTCTGGTCTATTCCCGCACTGAGCGTGATCATGACCATCTCAGGACAGTACTTCAAACTCTCAGAATTCATCAGTTATTTTCCAAATTTAGTAAGTATGAATTTTGGCTAAGATCAGTAGCATTACTTGGCCATATTATTTTTGGTGATATCATTAGAGTAGATCCTTAAAAGACCGAAGTGGTAAGGAACTGGCCTTGCCCTATCTCTCCATCAGATATCCGTAGTTTCTTTGGTCTGGTAGGCTATTATAGATGGTTTATTAAGGGATTTTCTTATATTACATCCCCTATGTACAGATTGACTCAGAAGAAAGTCAAGTTTCAGTGGTCAGATCTATACGAGAAGAGTTTTCAGGAATTAAAGACTCGACTTACCTCAGCTTCAGTTCTAGCAATACTAGTCAGTTCTGATGGTTTTGTAGTATATTGTGATGTATCTAGAGTGGGTTTAGGTTGTGTCCTCATGAATCATGGTAAGGTCATAGCCTACGCCTCCAGACAGCTTAAACCACATGAGAGGAATTATCCTACTCATGACCTTGAGTTAGAAGCCATAGTCTTTGCCTTAAAGATTTGGAAGCATTATCTCTACAGAGTTCATATAGACGTCTTCACAAGTCATAAGAGCATTCATTAGGTTTTTTCTCAAAAAGATCTTAATCTTCGTCAGAGAAGGTGGTTAGAGATCTTGAAAGATTATGACATGAGTGTCCTCTATCATTCGGGCAAGGCCAATATAGTGGTCGACTCTCTCAGTAGACTCTCTATGGGTAGTGTTTCTCATGTTGAGGATAGTAAGAAAAAGTTAGCTCAAGAAGTACACCAGCTTGCTAGACTAGGCGTTCGCTTAGCTCAAGTAGTTCAGAATCATCTCTAGTTTTTGAGGTAAAAGAAAAATAAGATAGAGATACCAGCCTAGTCAAGTTGAAAAAGTCAGTCCTGAGTCATAAAATAGAGGTTTTCTCCCAAGGGGCAGATGGCGTCCTTTGTTGCCAGGGTTATCTCTGTGTTCCAGGCGTAGATGACATAAGGCAACGAATTTTTGCAGAAGCGTATGGTGCGCTCTACTCTGTTTATCCAAGGGCCACTAAGATGTACCGCAACTTATAGGAGATCTATTGGTGGAGTGGGATGAAGAGATATATTGCAGAGTTTGTAGCTAAGTAATCTATATGTTTGTAGGTTAAGATAGAGAATCAGAAGCCTAGTGGTCCTATATAGGAGTTCAGTATTCCTACTTAGAAGTGGGAAGTTGTGAACATGGACTTCTTGATGGGTTTACCTTAAAATCGTCATCAACATGATTCAGTTTGGGTAATTGTAGATAGGATGACCAAATCAGCTCTTTTCCTTCCAGTTTATACCTTTTATTCAACCGAGGATTACGCCAAGCTCTACATCAAGGAGCTAGTCAGATTGCATGGTGTTTCATTGTCTATTATCTTAGACAGAGTTACCTAGTTCACCTCTCATTTTTGGAAAGCATTCCAAAAGGGTCTTGGTACCTTAATTCATCTTAGTACAACCTTTCATCCTCAGAAAGATGGTCAAGCAGAAAGGACCATTCAGTCTTTAGAAGATATGCTCAGGGCGTGTGCAATTGATTTCAAAGGTGGTTGGGATAACCACTTGCCTTTGATTGAGTTTCCATACAACAACAATTATCATTCTAGTATTCAGATGGCTCCATTCGAAGCTCTCTATAGTAGGAGATGTAGATCTCCGATTGGTTGGTTTGAAGTTAGTAAGGCCTCAGTCATAGGGCCTGACTTGGTATTCGACGCCATAGAGAAAGTTCAGTTAATTAAAGAAAGACTCCAGGCTGCTCAGAGCCAACAGAAGTCTTATGCAGATGTTCGTAGAAAGGATCTCAAGTTTGAGATTGGTGACTATGTCTACCTCAAGATCTCTCCTATAAAGGGAGTGAAAAGATTCCACAAGAAAGAAAAGCTCAGTCCCCGATAAGTCGGTCCCTTCAAGATTCTCATGTCTGTCATGAGATCATGTTCTATTTATTCATCTTCAGCTCATTGTTTCCCCTCTTAATTAGTCTCATTCGAGGACGAATGTTCTCAAGAGGGAGATATTGTAATGCCCGTGCTTTTTCTTAGCTTGAAAATCATCTCAAGGATGTTAGAACTTTCTTTAAAATAAGAATTCAATCTTATACACATTTTATTTCCATAATTTTCACTTCCTATCATGTGGGAAAGTAAATAAGATTTCCATCGATATATAATTCACCTAAATCCAACACCCGGGGAAAGAGTTAGAGCTTTTTTTAGTGAGACAGTGTTTGACTTGAGCCATCAGCGCATCGCGGAGATAGCTCAAATGGCAATTGTCAATTTCCAGTGTTTCTCCATGATATTGTTGCGTCGCGCCAAACTTTGTAGTCATAGAAAAGGTGAAAACATAATAGCTCCGCATTGTGTCACTGTGCAATTTCCCAATTGTTAATTTCCATTGACACAACGTGATAATGCCGCGTAGCGCCAACGGCCCAACTCAGGAAATTTTACTGAAAATTAAATTATGTGTCCAGGGTTAAAAGGGTCAATTCCCCCCTATATAAGCTTCCAAACATGATATTTAACCCTTATTCATTCAAAATATTGGTGTTTTTCTTAAATACTCTCAAGAACTCAAGCTAAGGTTTTCATAAAAGGTCATATATCAAGAAGGTTTCACCATCAATCTTCGCAAAATCATGAACTAAGGTATGTATAGTGTTCATTCATGGGATTCTTTCATCCATGAAGTCCAAGAATCCCTTTTCAACTACAAGTTATGGATTTTCTTCATGCATTCATACTTTGTATTTTCTCTTTTATGTTGATAAATAAGGAATTGATTTCTATTCCATGATTTGATGATAAATTCCATGAGGGTTGATTAGTATAGATAAAGATTTATGAAATCTCATTACTAAAACCTTGTATGATGAACCATGATGTTTAATTGCTATACCATGATGTTTACATGTACTATGCTTGTTATATGTTTGATTAAATGCCTAGATGAAGGAATATTGTCTAACTAACATGATATCATGAAATCCCCATGTATGCACAAGATCATGCCAATTACATGTTTGATGAAATGATTCTATGAAGGTAGTATGTATTATGATGATAGTCAGTCTTCAAGCAAATCATGTTATGTCAGTTTCCTTCTATCGAGTCCTGGGGGTACTTATACCCAAAATATTAACTGTGTGCCTAGATCTATGTCATGTTTTCATGATACTCTTAGTCAAGCTGTGAACTCTTATACTTCATATAGTTTTATGGCTCAGGAAAAATCTCCCTGATCTCATGACTCAGTCAGTTGTCAGATATCTGTAGTATTTTCGTCAGCTACAGAAATTCAGTAGCTCAGTCCATGCTCAGTTTAGTTCAGTAAATCATGTTCAGTGTCCATTCATATGGGAGTAGAAATTAGCACCGAGTGAATCCAAGGATGGAGACTCACCTGTTATACGAGGGTGTGATTCTTAGAAGCAATTCTTGCATTCCAGAACTATGTAGCCATCATAGGTTGAGACATCGTAGCCTGCTATATGAGGGTAGATGAGGTGGCTTAACTAGTTATGTGAGGGTTCCCACCATTCTCGCTAGAGTTATTTATTATATAAGGGTTACTTACATGTTGTCCTAACCTGTGGTGAGGTATTGACACCCTTCCAATCAGGACATAGATTGGACCCAAGCCCAGCTATTATAGCACCTTTGGAGCATGTCGGTTAGATACTACTTCCTAAAGTTTCATGTTACAGAATTAGGACTGTCAAAAATAGTCAATCAGTCTCAGTAATAGAATTCAGATAGTTCTTCATATTTTAGGACTGTCAGATACAGTCAAATCTGATACAGTACAAAACTCAGATAGTTCCATCAGATTCAGGACTATCAGCTACAGTCACCCACTTTATCAATTATACTCAGATACAATTACGTAATTATGTATGCATTCTCATGTTTATGTTAGAAATTCATTTAGCATTATCATCCATGTAAACCCTTGCATTTATCCTACCCCACATGTATACTCAGTACATATGTACTAACGCATTCACACTATGGTGCTTTGTTTTTATATTACACCATAGGTTAAGAGACACGAGTTCCAGATCAGGAGTAGATTCCAGATTCAGCAGTCAAAGTAGAAATGAGTCCTCATTCTTCGAGGACATAATGATTTTCTATTATCTCATTGATTAGCTTATTAGTTGGAGTTAGTTGGGGATAAGGCTAGGATCCTTATCTTGCTTTTCTTTCATCTCGGAAACTAGAGATGATTCTGAACTACTCTGAACACATATACCGCCCTCTGAAGAGTCAACTAAGCGAACACCAAGTCTAGCAAGCTGGTGTACTTCTTGAGCTAACTTCTTCTTACTATCCTTAACATGAGAAAAACTACCTATAGAGAGTCTACTGAGAGTGTCGACCACTACATTGGCCTTGCCCGGATAATAAAGGACACTCATGTCATAATCTTTTAAGAGCTCTAACCACCTTCTCTAATGAAAATTAAGATCTTTTTGAGAAAAGACATACTGAAGGCTCTTCTGATCTGTGAAGATGTCTATATGTACTCCGTAGAGATAATGCCTCCTAATTTTTAAGGCAAATACTATGGCTTCTAACTTAAGGTCATGAGTAGGATAATTCCTCTCATGGGGTTTAACCTGTCTGGACGCGTAGGCTATGACCTTACCGTGTTGCATGAGGACACAACCTAAACCCACTCTAGATGCATCATAATATACTACGAAATCGTCTGAACCGTCTGGTAATGCTAGAACTGGAGCTGAGGTGAGTCGAGTCTTTAACTGTTGAAAACTCTTATCGTATGGAAGTGACCACTAAAACTTGACTTTCTTCTAAGTCAATCTGGACATAGGGGATGCAATAAAAGAAAACCCTTCAAGAAACCATATATAATAGCCAGGCAGACATAAGAAACTCCTGATATCTGATAAAGAGACAGGGCGAGGCTAGTTTCTTACCCCTTCGGTCTTTTGAGGATCTACTCTAATGCCATCACCGAACATAATATAGCCAAGGAATTCTACTGATCTTAGACAAAATTCTCACTTACTGAATTTGGCAAATAACTGATGATTTCTAAGAGTCTGAAGTACTGTCCTGAGATGGTCTGCATGATCGTGCTCAGTGCGGTTCATCAAGTACATGAAAGTGTTTGGGGCATTGGTAAAACAAAATGACATGACTAGAAATTCTAAGTGACCATACCGCATACAGAAAGTTGTCTTTGGGATGTCACATTCTCTAACTCTGAGCTGATGATATCTGGATCTGAGGTCTATCTTAGAGAAATAACTGGCACCCTGAAGTTGGTTAAACAAGTCATTAATTCTGGGAAGAGTATACTTGTTCTTGACCATGAACTTATTGAGTTGACGATAATCTATACACATTCTGAGTGAACCGTCTTTCTTACGCATGAATAAGACTGGTCCACCCCACGGGGAAACACAGGGTCTGATAAATCCCTTATCTAAGAGGTGCTTCAACTGATCTTTCAATTCTCTGAGTTCTGCTGGTTCCATTATATATGGCAGAATAGAGATAGGCTGAGTGTCTGAAAGAAAATCAATACCGAAGTCTATTTCCCTTTCGGGAGGAATTCCTGGAAGATCTTTGAGAAAGACATCTAAATATTCATTCACTACTGGGACTGATTTGAGACTGGGAGCCTCAGAACTGAAATCTGTAACTTGAACTATATGATAAACACATCCCTTAGATATCATTTTCCTTACTTGAAGGCAGAAAACAAGTTGGCCCCTGAACACTGAAGTACTACCCCTCCACTAAAGGATGGGTTCATTCGGGAACAAAAACCAAACTATTCTATTTATGCAGTCGACTGGGACATAGTAGGAATGAAGACAATCCATGATGAGAATGACATCAAAATCAGTCATCTCTAATTCAACTAAGTCTGCTGAAGTAACTTTCTGAAATATTATAATCGGGAAGTTCCTGTATACCCGTCGGGCTATGATGGTTTTACCTACTGGGGTAAAGACTGAAAAGGACTCTGCTAGAATTTTGGGACTGATTCCGAAATCAAATGCTATATAAAGAGTAACGAAAGAAAAGAAAAATCCTATATCTAGCAAAGCGTAAACTTGCACATGAAAGATCTGTAACGTACCAACAACAACATCAGTAGAACTTTCCTGATCGTGTCAAGTCTGAAGAGCATAGAGATGATTTAGGCATTGGCCGCTAGTAGCACTAGAAGTGGCACCCTACTGATTTGGGCGATCGGACTGAGTTGAGAAGCGATTTTGTTGAACCTGAGGACTTGGCTGCGGATAGTCTTTAACTCTATGGCCTGGCTAGCCACAACCAAAACAAATGCCACTACATGCTCTACACATGCCCTGATGGTGCTTACCACCAGTCTGGCAAAGAGGATAGGTGAAGGCACTGCTAATACTGTCTTAGGTCTTAGAGCCTGGCACTCTATCTTTGCTACCCTCTCTGAAGTTAGAAACTGGAGCACTGGCTGTAGAGGGGGATAGAACTGATGACTTAGGATGAAACTGGGAATGGTTTCCTCCTTCTGACTTAAGCTGATCAAAGTTGAAACAACCTATCTTCACTCTCTTATTCTGTTTCTCCCTCTACTTAATCTCCTGCTCCTCTATCTACTGACCATGGGTCATATTTCTAGCTAAGGTCATGTTACTATTTAGCATGGCAGATCTGTACTCATTAACCACGTTGTCGTTTACCCCTGAAGCAAACTTACTCATCTTGGATCTACTGTCTGCAACCACATGAGGGGAATACCTGGCTAATTGAGTAAACTTAAAAGAATACTCTTTTACTGTCATGTTAATCTACCTGAGGTTGATGAACTCTAGCACCTTGGATTCTCTAAGCTTTTGGGGAAAGAATCTGTCTAAGAATACAGTGACAAACTCCTCCCACTCTATAGGAGCTGTATCATCTGATCTTTCGGACTTCCATTATTTGAACCAAGCATGAGCCACATCCTGCAACTGGTATGTAGTTAGCTTAGCACTCTCAATAGTAGTCACCCCCATGGTGTCCGTCACTTTCTAAATATGATCTAAGAATTCCTGAGGGTCTTTATCTACCTTAAACCCGAGGAAGGTTGGAGGATTCATTCGGGTGAAGTCCCGAATCCTCGCTGTAGCTAAGTTGGCCACTGGGTTGTCCAGAATAACTATTGGCTATTCATTATGAGCAGCGACTGATTGAGCAAGAGTGGCAAATGCGTTGTAATGCCTCAATTTGCTGAACCGAAATACTACACGGTGTTTATGACCCCAAAGGGCCATAAGCTAACCCATGACTGATATCTGTACCTGTACACTACATAATATATATGTAAAATGAGAAAAACATGAACAATAGGCCATAAGGCTCAACTAAATAAGGTATCTGATAAATAGTAACATCCATATGGGGTAACGAGTACCCAAAACAATAAAAGTCTGAATCAAATCTGAACTAAATCTAAAAGCCTCTAAATACTGTCTAAGTAAAGAGTTGAAGAAATATGTCTCCAACTAACTCCATAAACTGAAATCTAACCAAAGAAAATAAATGAAGTCAAATCATATCATCCTCGAATGAAGACGACTCACTGCAATTTTGTATACTGAAATACAACTGCTACCGTTGATTTGGAACTCGTGAATTTGAACCTATGGTGTAACATAAAAGAAAGTACCATAGCACAAATACATTAGTACAACTAAAAGTACTGAGTACACGAGTGAGGTAGGCTATATGCAAAAGGGCTTACGTGCATGAGCAGTGCTAACTGACTGACTACTATGAATGTGAGAGTGCAAATATGCATACATAGTAACTGAGATCGTGAATATGTGATATTTAGATCTTTATGCTAATACATGATTTATTGATACCTAACATGAATAATACTAGAATTTCTGATAACATGGATAACTGTGTCTGACTGTCCTAAATCTGATGGAACTACATGAGTTCCGCACTGTAGTTGAACTGATTGTATCTGATAGTCTTGGTATACTGAAATCTAAAGAACTATTTGAGTTCTTTTATTGAGACTGACACTGAAACTATAGAAGGTAGTTGTTTAATATACATGCACCAAATACGCTATAATAGCTGAGTAAGGGAATCTGTTCCCTAATTGGAAGGGTGTCAATAACGCGCCACTGGTAAGGACAAGCTGTGAGTGACCCTTATCTGGAAGGTTACTCTAATGAGAATGGTGGGACCCTGGTCTGACAAGTCAAATCACCTCATCACCCTAATCTGACAGGTTAAGATATCTCAACCTACGCTGGCTACATAGTTCTGGAACACAAGGATGACTGTTAAAAATCAAACCCTTATCTGGCAGGTGAGTTCCCATCCTTGAGTTTAATTGGTGCTAACTTCTAATCCCATATGAAGAGATTGAACATGATTAACTAACTGTACATGGACTGAGTAACTAACTTCTATTGACTGACGGAATAGTACTATTATCTGAGAATTAACTGAGATCATGAGATTTTTTAGATTTCCTGAGTCACATGACTGACTGAGCTCTATAAATCATGGCTTGACTGAGAGTATTATGCTAACATGACATGACGCTAAGCACACAACTATATTTTTTTTGGGTACAAGTACCCCCAGGACTCGATGAAAGTAAACTGACACACATGACTAACTTGACCATAAGAATAGAGTCCACAATTCACAATATCATAAGTAAGGGATTTCATACTACACTTGGTTCTCAACATCTTATACATGGAAGGGGATGCGCACAACATGTATATACTCGCATTGCTTCAATATCATGCTCATTCCATATCACAACAATAACACACAACAATAATGTGGAGTTCATATGGAATCATAAAGAATAGAACATAGACTTGTCATTTAAGCACTATTAAGTCATAAAAACATAGATTCTATCATTCTTGGCATTTTATCAAACACCTTACATGTACAACTTTGGGCATAGGTGTACTTATGAATTTGACAATCTTAATCCATCCAAAATTTTTGGGTTTCAACTAACCTACTCACACGCTTCCTGAAAAACACATCAAGATACAACCTTGAATCCAAAAAACAATCATCAACATGAATATAGTCATAACACAACAAGGAAATAAAAATTTATAATTTAAAACATGATTTTTGAACACCATGGATGAAAGGAATCCATGGATGAACACTACGCATACCTTAGTGATTGAATCTTGAAAGAGATCTAATGTTTTTGAAGGTTCTTGAAGAAATCTTTAGGCTTGCTCTTGATTTTTCTTGACTAGGGTTTAACCCCTTTAGGAGAGAATGTTCTTGTTCTTAAGGAGATGATCTTGAGAGAAAACCCTAATCTTGTGGTTGAGAGTGTATGAGAGAATTTTTGAGATGTTTAACTAAATATAATGGAAGATAATACGCTCCTTGAGGGTTATAAGTCATGAGAAGTAAAGGAAAAAGGCCAAAATATCCTTACTAAACCACTTCCCACTTGCTAAAAATTTAAGGCTGACGACATTCATGATAAGTCATCACACTTATCATAAAATTTCTTCACTTGGGGCTGGTTTTTGCCTAAGGCTGATGACATTCGTGATAAGTCATCACACTTGTGATAAGTTATCACGAATTTTGTCACTCAGTTTTCGAGGCTGACATGCTGGAGTAAAATGGGCATAACCTTTTGCTCCAGTATTGGATTTATGCAAAATTGGTATCATTGGAAATCTAATTTAATTATCTATCTTTTGGTGGATTATGATTTTAGAATTTCATACCATAATGAGAGATATGCTCATTTAAAGTTGACTATACCAATGTCCTTCTCAAGAATTCAATCGGTAAGGAAATGTTTTGATTCGTCTATTATCTATGACACTTTTGAGGCCTTAATATGAATCAACCTTGATCATAACACTACCAAAGCACTAAAATTTATTACTCATGAGTTTGAAGCATGATCTTAAAAAATGTCTAAACTTTTAGGGTATTATAATATCTGCCCCTTGGGAACATTCATCCTCGAATGGGACTGACTAAGCTGAGATTACTAATATCCTGGTCTTACTTAAGGGATGAAACATCTGAAACATGATGACATACTGACTTGAATGATAAGCTGAATATATCTGAACATACTGAACATACATATTTGATGCATAACTGACAAGCTGAACGCATGCATATCTGATACATGAATATGTGACTGAACTATTATATATATGCATGACTGAATGCAATGATATTTAGTACCGAATTTGTAAATGGAATTTTGAACATGAGACTGAATAAGCTTAAGGAGGACTGTTAACTTAAGTCGAGTTTGAGTTAGCAAAAAAGAGGTGAGGATACTTGGTACGCATATCTGCTTCTGCTTCTGCTTCTCAAGTAGCTCCATCAACGGACTGGTTTCGCCAAAGAACTTTGACTAGAGGGACTTCTTTGTTCCTCAGTCTACAAGTCTAATAGTCTAGAATTTTGACCAAAATTTTCTCATAGAAGAGACGATTCTAAAAGTCAACGCTCTAAATAGGGACTAAAACTGCTGGGCCACCTATGCACTTCTTGAGCAATGAGACATGGCAGACTGGATGAACTGAAGCTAGATCTGAAGGTAATTCAAGCTCATAAGCTACCATGCCTAAACGGCTGAGAATCTTGAAGGGATCGATATATCGGGGACTGAGTTTTCCTTTCTTGCCGAACCTCTTCACTCCCTTCATAGGAGAGATCTGGAGATAGACAAAGTCATCGAACTCAAACTCGAGATCCTTTCTACAAACATCAGCATACGACTTCTGTCGGCTCTGAGCAGCCCAGAGTCTTTCTCTGATTAAATAAACCTTCTCTAAGGCATCGAATACCAAGTCAGGACCAATGATTGAGGCTTCACTAACTTTGAGCCAACCGATTGGAGATCTGCACCTCCTACCATAGAGAGCTTCAAACGGAGCCATCTGAATACTGTAATGATAACTATTGTTGTATGCAAACTCAATCAAAGATAAGTGGTCATCCCAACTTCCCTTGAAATCAATTTCATATGCCCTTAGCATATCTTCTAGAGTCTGAATGGTCTTTTCCACTTGAACATCTATCTGAGGATGAAAAGTTGTACTGAGATGAACCTGGGTACCAAGACCCTTTTGTAATGCTTTACAAAAGTGAGAAGTGAACTGGATACCTCTGTATGAGATGATAGATAATGGAACGCCGTGTAATCTAACCAATTCCCTGATGTAGAGTGGCATAATCCTCGACTGAATAAGAGGTATGAACTGGATGGAAATGAGCTGACTTGGTCATCCTATCTACAATGATCCAAACTGAATCGTGCTGATGATGAGTTCGAGGTAAACCTATCACAAAATCTATGTTCACTTCTTCCCATTTCTAAGTAGGAATAGTGAAATCCTGTAGGGAACCACTAGGCTTATGATGCTCTATCTTAACTTGCTGAAATATTGAGCACTTAGCCACAAAAGCTGCAACATTTATCTTCATCCCACTCCACCAATAGATCTCCTACAAGTCGTGGTACATCTTAGTGGTCCCTAGATGAATAGATTATTGCGCACCATGAGCCTCTGCAAGAATTCACTGCCTAAAGTCATCCATATCTGGAACACACAAATGACCCTGGCAACAAAGGACACTATCTCCTCCTTGGGAGAAAACCTCTACTCTCTAATTCTGAACTGACTCTTTTAGATTGACAAGGCTAGGATCCCTGTCTTTCTTTTCTTTCACCTTGGAAACTAGAGACCACTCTGAACTAATTTGAATGCATACACCACCCTATGAAGAATCGACTAAGAGAGCACCTAGTCTGGCAAGTTAATGGATTTCCTGAGCTATCATATTTTTTCTATCCTTAACGTGAGAAACACTATCCATGGAGAGTCTATTGAGAGCATCGGCGACAATGTTGGCCTTGCCTGGATGGTAAAGGACACTCATGTCATAATCTTTCAAAAGCTCTAACCACCTTCTCTGATGAAGATTAAAATCTTTCTGAGAAAAGACATACTAGAGACTTTTATGATCTGTGAAGACATCTACAAGAACTCTGTAGAGATAATGCCTCCAAATCTTTAAGGCAAGTACTACGGATGCTAGTTCAAGATCATGGGTAGGGAAATTCTTCTTATGAGGATTTAACTGTCTAGAGGCGTAGGCTATGACCTTACCATGCTGCATGAGGACACAACCTAAATCCACTTTGGATACATCACAATATACTACAAACCCATCGGAACCATCTGGAAGAGCTAAAACTAGAGTTGAGATGAGTCGAGTCTTCAACTCCTAAAAACTCTTCTCGCAAGAATATGACCATTGAAACTAGACCTTCTTCTGAGTCAATCTAGACATAGGGGATGCAATAGAAGAAAATCCCTCAACAAACCATCGGTAATAGCTAGCCAAACCCAAGAAACTCCTGATATCTAATGGAGAGACAGGGCAAGGTCAGTTTCTTACCACTTTGGTATTTTGAGGATCTACTCTAATGCCATCACCAGAAACAATATGGCCAAGGAATTCTATTGACCTTATCCAAAACTCACACATACTGAATTTGGCGAACAACTGATCGTCTCTAAGAGTCTGAAGAACAATTCTGAGATGGTATGCATAATCACACTCTGTGCGAGAATAGACCAGGATATCATCTATGAAGACTATGACGAATATTTCTAAGTAATGCTTGAACACACGGTTTATCAAGTCCATAAAAGTGACTGGGGCATTGGTAAGACCAAAGGACTTGACTAAAAACTCAAAGTAACCATACCGAGTATAGAAAGTTGTCTTCGAGATGTCACATTCTCTAACTCTGAGCTGATGATAGATTGATCTGAGGTCTATCTTGGAGAAATAACTAGCACCCTGAAGTTGGTCAAATAAGTCATCTATCGTAGGAAGAGGATACTTGTTCTTGACCATAACTTTATTGAGATAACAGTAATCAATGCATATCTTAAGAGAACCATCTTTCTTACGCACGAACAAGACTGGTGTGCCCTATGGGAAAATGCTGGGTCTAATGAATCCCTTATCTAAGAGATCCTTCAACTGTTCTTTTAGTTCTCTGAGTTCTACTGGTGCCATTCTGTATGGTAAAATAGAAATAGGCTGTGTATCTGGAATAAGGTCAATACCGAAGTCTATTTCCCTTTTGGGAAGAATGCCTGGAAGATCTTCAGGAAACATGTGTGAATACTCATTTACAACTAGGACTGATTCGAGACTTGGAGATTCAAAAACAGAGTCTTTAACATGAACGAGATGATAAACACATTTCTTATATATCATTTTCCTTGCCTGAAGGTAGGAAACAAGCTGACCCCTGAAAGATAAAGTACTACCCTTCCACTCTAGGATGGGCTCATTCGGGAACTGAAACTAAACTATCCTATTTCAACAGTCAACTGTGGCATTATAGGAATGAAGCCAATCCACGCCAAGAATGACATCAAAATTAGTTATCTCTAACTCGAGTAAATCTACTGACGTGTCTTTCTGAAATATCATAATCGGGCAGTTCCTGTATACCCACCGAGTTATGATGGTTTTACCCACTGGGGTAGAGACTGAAAAGGGCTCTGCTAAAATTTTAGGACTGATTCCAAAATTGCCTGCTATATAAGGAGTAACAAAAGACAAGGATGCACTTGGATCTAGCAAAGCATAAACATAATCATGGAAAATCTGTAATGTACCAGTAACAACGTTAGGAGAATTTGCCTGATCTTGTCTGGTCTAAAAATCATAGAGTCTGTTTGGGCGTTTCCCACTAGTAGCATTGGAAGTGGCACCCTGCTGATTTGGGTGATCGAACTGGGCTGTGGAATGATTTTACTAACCTAGCAGACCTGATTATGGACACTCTCTAACCCTGTGGCCTGGTCTTCCATAACCAAAAGAAATATCGCTACTAGTTCTACAGGTACCCTTGTGGTTCTTACCACAAGTCTAACACAGGGGATTAGTTCGGGCACTGCTGACACTTCCCTCAGACTTAGAGCCTAGTGCTCGATCTCGGTTGCTGTCTATGAATTTCGGCACTAGGGCACTGGCAGAGGAAGGAGTTAGAACTGTTGACCTAGGATGAAACTGTGAACGGTTTCCTTCTTCTAATTTGGATTGAGCAAAACTGAAACTGCCTGACTTTGCTGTCTTGTTTTGCCTCTCCCTAATCCTAATCTTCTGCTCCTCTATTTGCGGAGCATTGGTCATGAGTTTGGCTAAAGTCATATCATTTTTCAGCATCGCAGACCTACACTCATTTACCATGCTATCATTCTATAATGCCCCAAGAACCCATCCCAAGACATCACACGGTGCTTAAGGTCAAACGTGGCCTCAAGCTAACCCTCTAAGCCTGTCATCACTTTCAGAACTTACTGTAACACAAATCATGCTAAGATAAAGAGAAATAAGCATGTCATGACCATGCTTAGATACAAAATAATACTGTCCTTTACAACCAAAATACTGAGATCCTATACATACTGGCACACTAATCTAACAAAGCCTCTAATATATAAGACTGAGGAGCCATTGGGACAGATCCCCAACTGACTCGTACTGAACTAAAAACAAATGACCATCTATCAGCAAGACAAAATGAGAGATACAAGTCCTCGAACCATGAGGACTCACCAACTGTAGAGATGCAGAAGAAGGTACTCGAAGATCACTGTCGCTGCTGAGGCTGAGCACCTGAACCTATATCATGATGAAATATAGAATGCAAAAGAGTATGGGAGTCAATACTTGGGAATGTACTGAGTATGCGGGGGTGGATGCAACATTTGAATAATATCATAAATGTATAAGAAAAATCATGCATGCTGACCATAATAATTCTCTTCGCTTGAATTATCTAAAATATTTTTCTCATAAATCATCAGTAGTAATACATGCTTGATAAATCTCGTAAATCATTTATCTCAACTCAAACTCTTTAAATCATGACTTTGAGTGACTCATTAACTCAAAAGACTTAAATCATTATGGATGTGGGAGTTTCTTATAACCGACATGACTACACCATGTGAGCCGCATGGAGTCCAACGTTTTGCCCTCCTAAGTAGAGAACCCCACTTTGGCAAGGGTGTAGTACTCTTTCTAGGGAGTACAACCTCAATCTCATCTTCACAATCTCATACTCAGTCTTTGGCCCACAATTATCAACATCAGTCCTACGGTGGCACGTAGTTTTGGAGAAATACTAAATTTTCCACTCGGTGCTAAATACTTCTCCCAGACTTAGCTCAGAACGCGTTAGGAAATCCACCTCAATCAATATCAACTCATGGTTATATTATAAAGACCAAAACAGAAATATATATATATCATCTGAAAAGTCATAAACATCTTGTGGATTCCTAACTCGACTCAACTCAACACAAGCTTTCTCAATATCAAGTATATTAGTTTACCAAATCATTTCAAATATCAAAAACTTCATGGAAACATCATAAGACTCATTCTTGTCTCTCAATTTCACATGTCAATATACATTCAATAGTCGAATTTCTCATAGAAAGGCATAACTCATGACACTTGTCTCAAATCATCCAAAAATCACCAATTCGTAATAAAAATATTCAACTCATGGAACTTGACTTAAATTGCTTAGAAATCATCAATACATAATGATAATATACGGCTCATAGAATAAATTCTCAATTTAAGAAATATGATGGTGCAACAATCATAAATATCAAACTTATTCAACTCAAATCTCATAAATCATAATTAAAGAAATTTGGGTGTAAAGCCACTTGCAAAATCATGTAAATCAGTAGTAGAAATTAAACCTTTATGCACAAGAACGAAAGGAGTGTTCTTGTTCAAACCCCATATACCTTGGATTTTGATTTTGAAGATGTAGAAACTTGTTTGGAACTTCTTCTTAACACTTTTGAGCCAAGATCCTTGATGCCTTTGACTTGGGGAACTCAGTTTTAGAATCACTATGGAGGATTCTTGAATTTATTTGGAAGAAGATTGGATTTTGGATCTTGGAAGAAACCCTAGGTTTGTAGATATTTCTTGGAAGATTAGAGAGAAAAGAGAGAAAAATGATCTTCTCTTCTATACATATATATATATATATAGGGCTTAAAAGGAGTGGAAATGACCAAAATGCCCTTTTGAAAAGAGTTAAAAATTGCTGATCGGGGATAGTGACGGTCGACCTAATGGTCCGTCAGAGGGACTGACGGTCCACTAAGTCATCCGTCACTCGAACACCAAAACTGGAATGTTCTGCCTCAACGTGATGGCTGACCTGACGGTCCGTCAGAAAAGTGACAGCCAAATTAGCTGTCTTATTCTCATTCCTAGTATTCAGGTTCGAACCCACACACTAACATCATTTCTTATTATTTCTAGCTCATAACACTCCACCAAATCGTCCATTACCTGAGGGCAGGAAATGAGACATTCTATCTGGGTTTGAAGGACACCTTGACGGTCCGTCAAGTTTGTGACGGTCCACCACTTTAACCGTCACACAACATCCCAAAAAGGGTGCTACTGCCTTATCTTGATGGGACACTTGACGGTCCACCAAGGACCTGACAGTCCTCCAGGTTGACCGTCAAACCTGGGCGTTCTGATATCGTTTAGTAAAACGGCCATAACTCCTTCGTCCGATGTCAGATTTTGATGAAATTGGTATCGATGGAAAGCTTATTCAATGATATACATGAAAAAAAGGTGGAAATTAAATAAATACAACATGGTTTAAACATCAATCACTTTGGAAGTCATACATATCCATTCAAACAGATAGATTTAGGCTTAAGGAATGATCGGGGCATTACAATATCTCCCCCTTGGAAACATTCATCCTTGAATGTTTCTAGATAGGCCAAGAACAAGAGAAAATCAGGACGCACAGCTGGAACTACTCACGTAGAAGGGCTCACTTTACTCTGATACTCTTGAGTACTTTACCAAATGCACGAATCATAGAGGGAATAAACATATAGCGGAATACATTAGATTAGAAGGAAACTGAATTAAGGTAATAGTACCTTCAGCTTGATTCAAACTTGTGGAGAAAAGATAAGGGTAACTGGCTCGCATATCCACTTCTGCTTCCCAAGTGATACCCTCTACTGATTGATTTCGCCATAGAACTTTAACCAGGGAAACTTCCTTGTTCATCATTCTACGGACTTGATAATCTTGGATTTCAACAGGTTTTTCATCATACAAAAGGCTATCCTGAATATCACAACCTTCTGACGGATCAACAACAACAGAGTCTCCAATGTGTTTTTTGAGCATAGAAACATGAAACATAGGATGGACAGCTGACAATTCTGCAGGCAACTCAACCTCATAAGCTGCTTTCCCAACACGATCCAAAACTCTATAAGGGCCAATATATCTGAGACTCAGCTTCCCTTTCTTTCCAAATCTTTTCACCCCTTTCATGGGTGAGATTTTCAAATATACCAAATCATCGACTTCAAACTCAAGAGCTCTTCTTCTCACATTAGTATACGACTTCTGACAACTCTGGGCTGTCTTCAACCTCTCTCAAATCAACTTAAATTTTTCCATGGCATCGAACACAGCATCAGGTCCAATCACAGCAGCTTCACCCACTTCGAACCAGCCTATGGGCGATCTACATCTTCTCTCATAAAAGGTTTCAAATGGAGCCATTCCAATACTAGCATGAAAACTATTATTGTAAGCAAATTCAATTAATGACAAGTGTTTATCCCAACTTCCTTTGAAATCAAGAACACATGCCCTCAACATATCCTCCAAAGTATGAATAGTCCTCTTAGCCTGACCATCTGTCTGCGGATGAAAAACAGAGCTAAGATGAACCTGGGTGCGAAGACCCTTCTGAAAGGTTCTTCAAAACTGAGAAGTAAACTAAGTACCTCTATCAGAGATGATAGATAAAGGAACTCCATGCAACCTGACTAACTCTCGGATATACAGCTTAGCATAGTCCTCAGCGGTAAAAGATGTATGTACTGGCAGAAAATATGCTGACTTAGTCAACCTATCTACAACAACCCATATAGAATCATGATGATGACGAGAAGAAGGTAAACCAGTCACAAAATCCATATTCACTTCCTCCCACTTCCAAGTAGGGATACTAAGTTCTTGCATCATTCCACCGGGTCTCTGGTGTTCTATCTTCACCTGCGGGCAAGTTGCACACTTCTCTACAAACTTCGCTATATCATTCTTCATACTATTCCACCAATAAATCTCCCACAAATCATGGTACATCTTGGTAGCACCGGGATAAATAGAATACCGCGCGCCATGTGCCTCAGCTATAATCCTCTCCCTTAGATCATCAACATCAGGCACACATAACCTATTCTGAAATCTTAATACATCATCTCCCCCTTGGAAGAAAACCTCCACCTTTTGATATTTAACTAATTCTTTCAGTTCGACCAAATGAGAATCCATATCCTACTTCTCCTTTACTTCCGAAACTAGGGAAGATTCGGAACTACTCTGAACCCAAACACTATCCTCAGCTGAATCGAGCAATCTAACGCCCAAACTATCCAAACGATGCACTTAGCAAACCAACTCCCTCTTATCTTCCTCTACATGTGATACACTACCCATGGACGACCTACTAAGAGCATCTGCCACTACATTGGCCTTGCCTGGGTGATATAACAGACTCATATCGTAATCTTTTAGCAATTCTAACCATCACCTATGCTGAAGATTCAATTCTCTCTTAGTAAACACATACAACAAACTCTTTTGATCTGTAAAAACATCAACATGAACATCATACAAGTAGTGTCTCCAAATTTTTAAAGCAAAAACCACTACAGCTAACTCAAGGTCATGGGTCGGATAATTCTTCTCATGAGGTTTCAACTATTGGGAGGCATAAGGTATAACCTTACCCTTCTACATCAACACACAACCTAAACCAACTTTGGAAGCATCACAATATACCACAAAATCATCGACACCGTTAGGTAGGGTTATCACAAGGTCTGAAGTAAGTCGAGTCTTCAATTCCTGAAAACTCTTCTCGCAAGAATTTGACCACTGGAATTTAACTTTCTTTTGGGTCAACCGGGTCAAAGGAGCAGTAATGGAAGAGAAACCTTCGACAAAATGATGGTAGTATCCAGCTAGACCTAAGAAACTTCTAATATCATATGGGGAAATAGGTCTAGGCCAACTTTTCACAACTTCTACCTTTAGAGGATCAACTCGAATACCTTCAGAAGAAACAATATGACCCAGAAAAGCAATTGATCAAAGCCAAAATTCACACTTACAAAATTTGGCAAACAACTACTGGTCTCTAAGGGTTTGCCAGACAACTCGAAGATGATCTGCATGGTTGTTTTCACTTTGAGAGTATACAAGAATATCATCTATGAACACAATAACAAACATATCTAGGTACTGTCTGAACATTAGATTCATGAGGTCCATAAAAGCTGTCGGGGCATTCGTTAGCCCGAAGGACATGACCAAGAATTTAAAATAACCATAACAAGTGCAGAAAGCCATCTTGGGAATATCACACTCTCTGACTTTAAGTTGGTGATAATTGAATCTCAAATCTATTTTTGAGAAGTAGTTGGCACCTTGCAGCTGATCAAACAGGTCATCAATTCTAGGAAGAGGGTACTTGTTCTTAACTGTGACCTTGTTGAGCTAACGATAGTTAATGTACATACACAAAAAACCATCTTTCTTTCGCACAAATAGAATGGGTGCACCACAGGGAGATACACTGGGCCTTATAAAACCCTTATCAAGAAGATCTATGAGTTGCTCCTTCAACTTCTTAAGTTCTGCAGGGGCCATATGATATAGAGGAATAGAAATAGGCTGTGTATCAGGGAGAAGATCAATTTCGAATTCTATCTCTCTATCAGGAGGTACCCTTGGGAGATCCTCCGAGAAAACATCAGGAAACTCATTGACAATGCTAAGAGACTGAATAGTTAGAGTCTCAGACTTAGTGTCCATAACTCGAACTAAATGATAGATACAACCATTAGAAATAAACTTCCTAGCTTTAAGATAGGATATGAAATGACTTTTAGGAGACACAAATTTCCGAACCACTCAAAAGCTGGCTCATTAGGAAACTGAAATTTGACTACACGGGTACGACAGTCTATAGACGCATAACAAGAGTGTAGCCAATTCATAACCAAAATAATGTCAAAATCAACCATGTCTAGCTCAATTAAATCTGCAATCATGACTCTATAAAGGACAGTGTTAGGACATTTTATATATACTTACGTGGCAACAACAAATTCACCCACGGGTGTAGAGACTGGGAGAGGCTTAGGGATCTTTTTAGCATAAATTTCAAAATTCACTGCCACCAATGGAGTCACATAAGAAAGACTTAACCCAGGGTCCATTAACATATACACATCAAAATGAAATACATGGAGCATACTAGTAACAACATCTGGTGAATCGTCCTGCTCCTGGCGGGGTGGTATAGCATAAAAGCAATTCTGGCACTGACCGCCGGCAGTACTAGACAAGGCACCCTGAGGAGGAGTAGGACGAACTATAAGGGCTAGAGAACTAACAGTCTGACTCTGGGGACAAATATCACGACTCCCCTGTCTAGCGTAAAGGCAATCCCTGAAATTATGGCCCAATTTACCGCAACCAAAACAACCCCTCTGGCCGACTAAGCACTCATCGGGATGGTCCCTACCCCACTTCGGGCATGTAGAAATACAAGGTCTGTTACTCACACTATCCTGGGACTGGGTCATAGAAGGCCTACTACCCTGCTCCGACTTAATTCTAAATGTAGAAGTACTGGCTGATGAAGGCACTGGCATAAGAGAACGACTCTGGAACTGAGGGCAGATCCCTCCAAAAAATCTAGCCTGACTATACCCCTGTTGCTCAGATCTAACTCTCTTATTCCCTCTTACTCTCTCTATCTCCTTCACTTTGTCTGCTTCAATCAGCTGAGCATGGATTATTAGTCTTGAAAGGTCCATGTCCCTATTAAGCATAGTGGATCTACACTCTTTCATGACATAACCAGATACACCAGCCAAGAACTTACTCATACTAGTTCTAGAATCAGCCATCATACCAGAAGCATATTTAGACAATTGGTTAAACTTATGGCAATACCCCTTAACTATCATGGGGCCTTGTCTCAAGTTCATAAATTCTTCTAATTTTGCTTTCCTCAGCTCCGGGGGAAAGAATCTATCTAAGAAGGCATTTTGAAATAATTGCCAAGCCACAGGAGCATCATTCTCTCTTCTACTTTTCCTCCACATCTCTACCCAATCATAAGCAACATCTTTCATTCTATAGGCAGCTAATTCAACACTCTCCTCCTCAGTCGCGTGCATAATCTGAGTGATCTTTCTCACTTCATCTAAATACATTTGTGGGTCCTCACCTACTTTCGACCCATAGAACTTAGGTGGATTCATTTGTATAAAGTCACGAACTCGGGTTTCAGCAGAATTATTCCCTTGTGGAGGTGGAACAGTAGCCTGGGTGTTGGCTTGAGCATTGGCGGTGACCATTTGGGCTAGCGCTTAGAAAGCTGCCCAAAATTCAGCATGGGACACCGTCTCACCTAAAGGATCAAAGGGTTGAGGTCGTTCGTTGTTTTTGCAAGCTCTACGAGGAGGCATTTTTTGTCATAAGATAGCATGAATTAACCATAGAGAGAAATAATCATAGGAACAATAGACTCTTGAAAGAAAGAAATAACTTTTCCTAAAACATCCTGTAGCCTCTTACTCATAGATGTGGCGCGCTACACACCGATGATTAAGACTCTATGTAACGTGGCTTGTCAAACTCCCTAGGACTCTTCAAACCTTAGGCTCTTATACCAAGCTTGTAACGCCCCAAGAACCCATCCCGAGATATCACACGGTGCTTAAGGTCACACGTGGCCTCAAGCTAACCCTCTAAGCCTGTCATCACTTTCAGAACTCACTATAACACAAATCATGCTAATATAAAGAGGAATAAGTATGTCATGACCATGCTCAGATACAAAATGATATTGTCCTTTACAACCAAAATACTGAGATCTGTACTTACTGGCACACTAATCTTACAAAGCCTATACTACATAAGACTGAGGAGCTATTGGGACAAAACCCCAACTGACTCGTACTGAACTGAAAACAAACGACTATCTATCAGCAAGAAAAAATGATAGATACAGGTCCTCGAACCATGAGGACTCACCAGCTGTAGAGATTTAGAAGAAGGTACTTGAAGATCACTATCACTGCTAAGACTGAGCACCTGAACCTATATCATGATGAAATATAGAATACAAAAGAGTATGGGAGTTAGTACTTGGGAATGTACTGAGTATGCGGGGGTGGATGCAATATTTGAATAATAGCATAAATGTCTAAGAAAAATCATGCATGCTGACCATAATAATTCTCTTCGCTTGAATTATCTAAAACATTTTTCTCATAAATCATCAGTAGTAATACATGCTTCATAAATCTTATAAATCATTTATCTCAACTAAAACTCTTTAACTCATGACTTAGAGTGACTCGGTAACTCAAGAGACTTATCATTATGGACGTGGGAGTTTCTTATAACCGACATGACTATACCATGTGAACCGCATGGAGTCCAACATTTTGTCCTCCTAAGGAGA
This sequence comes from Capsicum annuum, assembly GCF_002878395.1. Classification (NCBI taxonomy): domain Eukaryota; kingdom Viridiplantae; phylum Streptophyta; class Magnoliopsida; order Solanales; family Solanaceae; genus Capsicum; species Capsicum annuum. The sequence goes on from NW_025859396.1 coordinate 92,876, forward strand.
GAACCCCACATTGGCAGGGGTGTTGTACTCTTTCCAGGGATTACAACCTCAATCTTATCTTCATAATATCATACTCAGTCTTTGGCCCACAATTATCAACATCAATCATCGGTGGCACGTAGTTTTGAGAAAATATCAAATTTTTTGCTCGGTGCTAAATACTCCTCCCAGACTCAGCTCAAAACGCGTTAGGAAATCCACCTTAATAAATATCAACTCATGGTTATATTATAAATACCAAATATATATATATATATATATATATATATCTCATATGAAAATCATAAACATCTTGTGGATTCCTAACTTGACTCAACTCAACACAAGCTTTCTCAATATCAAGTACATTTGTTTATCAAATCATTTCAAATATCAAAAACTTCATGGAAACAACATAAGACTCATTCTTGCCTCTCAATTTCACATATCAATATACATTCAATAGTCGAATTTCTCATGAAAAGGAATAACTCATGACACTTGTTTCAAATCATCCAAAAATCATCAATTCATAATTAAAATATTCAACTCATGGAACTTGACTTAAATTGCTTATAAATCATCAATACATAATGATAATATACGGCTCACGGAATAAATTCTCAATTTAAGAAACATGATGGTGAAACAATCATAAATATCAAACTTATTCAACTCAAATCTCATAAATCATAATTAAAGAAATTTGGGTGTAAATCCACTTGCAAAATCATGTAAATCAGTAGTAGAAATTAAACCTTTATGCACAAGAACGAAAGGAGTGTTCTTGTTCAAACTCCACATACCTTGGATTTTAATTTTGAAGATGTAGAAACTTGTTTGGAACTTCTTCTTAACACTTTTGAGCCAAGATCCTTGATGCCTTTGACTTGGGGAACTCAGTTTTTGAATCACTTTGAATCATTATGGAGGATTCTTGAATTTATTTGGAAGAAGATTGGATTTTGGATCTTCGAAGAAATCCTAGGTTTCTAGATATTTCTTGGAAAATTAGAGAGAAAAGAGAAAAATGATCTTCTCTTCTATACATATATACATATATATAGGGCTTAAAAGGAGAGAAAATGACCAAAATGCACTTTTGAAAAGAGTTGAAAATTGTTGATCGGGGCCTGTGATGGTCGACCTGATGGTCCGTCAGAGGGACTGACGGTCCACCAAGTCGTCCGTCACTCGAACACCAAAACTGGAACGTTCTGCCTCGATGTGATGACTGACCTAACGGTCTGTCAAAAAAGTGATAGTCCACCAAGTCGTTCGTTACCTGAGGGCCAGAAATAAGACATTCTGTCTCGGTCTGATGGATACCTTGATGATCCGTCAACTTTGTGACGGTCCACCACTTTAACCATCACACAACGTTCTAAAATAGGAGATAATGCCTTGTCTTGAAGGGACACTTGACGGTCCACCAAGGACCTGACGGTCCACCAGGTCGACCATCAAACCTGGGCATTCTGATACCGTTTAGTAAAACGTCCATAACTCCTTTGTCTAATGTCAGATTTTGATGAAATTGGTATAGATGGAAAGCTTATTCAATGCTCTACATCAAAAAATGGAAATTAGAGAAATAAAACATGGTTTAAACATCAATCACTTTGGAAGTCATATATATTTATTCAGAAAGACAAATTTAGGCTTAAGGAATGATCGGGGTATTACACATTCACCCCTGACATGAACTTGATCATATTAGCCCTATTGTCATCAACCACATGAGGGGCATATCTAGCTAGCTGAGTAAATCTGAGAGAATACTCTTTAACCATTGTATCCCTGCCTAAGGTTAATGAACTCTAGAACTTTGAAACTAACCCATGACTAATATCTGTACCTGTACACTGCAAAATATACATGTAAAATGCAGAAAACATAAATAATAGGCCATAAGGTTCAACTGAATAAGTTATCTAATAAATATTAATATCCATATAGGATAACGAGTACCCAAAACAACTAAAGTCTGAATCAAATCTGAACTAAATTTGAAAGCCTCTGAATACTGTCTGAGTAAAGAGTTGAAGGAATATTTGTCCAACTAACTCCATAAATTGAAAGCTATCCAAAGAAAATAAATGAAGTCAAATTATGTCGTCCTCGAATAAAGACGATTCACTGCAACTCTGTATACTGAAATGCAACTGCTACTGCTGATCTGGAACTCGTGGATCTGAACCTATGGTGTAACATAAAAGAATGCACCATAGAGCAAATGCATCAGTACAATAAAAGTACTGAGTATATGAGTGAGGTAGGCTATATGCAAAAGGTCTTAATGCATGAGTAGTGCTAACTGACTAACTAATATGGACGTGAGAGTGCAAACATGCATACATAGTAACTGAGATCATGAATATGTGATATCTAGATCTATACTCTAACACATGGTTTATTGATATCTAACATAACTAATAATGGAATTTTTGATAACATGGATGACTGTGTCTGACAGTCCTGAATCTGATAGAACTACTTGAGATTTGCACTGTAGTTGAACTGACTATATTTGATAGTTCTGGTATACTGAAATCTGAAGAACTATCTGAGTTCTTTTACTGAAACTAAGACTAAAACTATGGGAGGTAGTTGTTTAACTGATATGCCCCAAATATGCTATAATAGCTGAGCTGGGGTCCAATCTGTGCCTTGATTGGAAGGGTGTTAATACCACGCCACTGGTAAGGACAAACTGTGAGTGATCCTTATCTGGTAGGTTACTCTAATGAGAATAGTGGGACCTTGGTATGATAGGTCAAATCAATTTATCGCCCTAATCTGACAGGTTAAGATATCTCAACCTACGCTGGCTACGTAGTTCTGGAACACAAGGATGACTGCTAAGAATCATACCCTTATCTGGCAAGTGAGTTCCCATCCTTGGGTTCACTCAGTGCTAACTTCTACTCCCATCTGAAGAGATTAAACATGATTAACTGACTGTACATGGACTGAGTAACTGACTTCTGTTGACTGATGCAATAGTACTATTATCTGAGAATTAACTCAGATCATGAGATTTTTTAGATTTTCTGAGTCACATGACTGACTGAGTTCTATAGATCATTGCTTGACTGAGAGTATCATGACAGTATGACATGGCTCTAGGCACGCGGCTATATTTTTTTTCCGGGTACAAGTACCCCCAGGACTCGATGGAATGAAATTGACACATATGACTAACTTGATCATAAGAATAGAGTCCACAATTCACAATACCATAAGTAGGGGATTTCATACTACACTTGGTTCTCAATACCTTATACATGAAAGGGGATGCGCACAACATATATATACTCGCATTGCTTCAATATCATACTCATTCTATATCACAATAATAACACACAATAATAAAGTGGAGTAAATGTGGAATCATAAAGAATAGAACATGAACTTGTCATTTAAGCACTATTAAGTCATAAAAACATGGATTCTATCATTCTTGGCTTTTTATCAAACACCTTACATGCACAATTTGAGAATAGGTGTACTTATCAAGTTGACAATCTTAATCCATACAAAATTCATGGGATTTAACTAACCTACTCACATGCTTCAAGAAAAATACATCAAGATACAACCTTGAATCCAAACAACAATTATCAACATGACTATAGTCATAACACAACAAGGAAATCACAATTTATAATTTAAAACATGATTCTTGAGATTCATGGATGAAAGGGATCCATGGATGAACACTACACATACCTTAGTGATTGAATCTTGAAAGAGATCTAATGTTTCTGAAGGTTCTTGAAGAAATCCTTAAGCTTGCTGTTGATTTTTCTTGACTAGGGTTTAACCCCTTTGGGAGAGAATGTTCTTGTTCTTGAGGAGATGATCTTGAGAGGAAACTCTAATCTTGTGGTTGAGAGTGTATGAGAGAATTTTTTAGATGTTTAACTAAAGAGAATGAAAGATAATACGCTCCTTGAGGGTTATAAATCATGGAAAGTGAAGAAAAAGGACCAAAATACCCTTACTAAACTGCTTCCTAATTGCTAAAAATCTAAGGCTGACAACATTCGTGATAAGTCATCATACTTGTGATAAGTCGTCACAAATGTCGTCACTGGGGGGATGGAATTGATGGATTTCTGCCTAAGGCTAACGACATTCGTGATAATTCGTCACACTTGTGATAACTTATCACAAAATGTCATCACTGGGGGCTGGTTTCTGCCTAAGGCTGACGACATTCATGATGATTCATCACACTTGTGATAAGTTATCACGAATATCGTCAGTCAGTTTTCCAGGCTGACATGCTGGAGTGAAATAGGCATAACGTTTTGCTTCGGTATCGGATTTAGGCAATATTGGTATCTTTGGAAATATGATTAAATTATCTATCTGTTGGTGTTTCACAAGCTCAGAAATTTATAGCATAACGATAGATAGGCTCATTTGAATTTGACTATACCAATATCCTTCTCAAGAATTCAATTGGTAAGAAAATGTTTTGATTCGTCTATTAGCTAGGACACTTTTGAGGCCTTAATATGTATCAACCTTAATCATAACACTTTTGAGGTCTATTAGCTATGTCCTCAAAGGATGAGGACTCGATTCTACTCTGACTGTTGAATCTGAAATCTACTGTTGATTTGGAACTCGTGTCTCTGAACTTATGGTATAACATAAAAAGAAATCACCACAGTACAAATGTGTCAGTACAATAAAATATACTGGGTATACATATGAGATAGGCTATAGCAAGTGTTTGCATGCATGATCAATACTAACTGACTGTCTAACATGATCGTGAGAATGTATACATAAATACACAACTGTAACTGACAACGTGATAACATGATACTAATACCGTGGTAGCATGACTACTGAGTCTGGATAATGATAACATGACATAAATGACAACATAAATGACTGTATATGAATATAACTGATAATATGGGTGACTGTGTCTGACAGTCCTGAATCTGATGGAACAATTTGAGTTCCTACTATGTCTAAGTTGACTGTGTCTAACAGTCCTAAAATTTGAAAAACTACCTGAGTTCTATTACTGAGACTGATTGAGTGTATCTGACAGTCCTAATTCTGTAACATAAAACTGTAGGAAGTAGTATCTAAATGATATGCCCCAAATGTTCTATAATAGCTGAGTTGGGGTCCAATCTATGCCCTGATTAGAAGGGTGTCAATACCGTGCAGCTAGTAAGGACAACATGTGAATAACCCTCATATAACAGGTAACTCTAGCAAAAACAGTGGGGACCCTCACATAAAAGGTTAATACACCTCATCTACCCTCATATAGCAGGCTACGATGTCTCAACCTATGTTGGCTACATAGTTCTAAAATGCAAGAATTTCTTCTAAGAATCACACCCTCGTATAATAGGTAAGTCCCCATCCTTGGGTTCACTTGATGATAATTTCTACTCCCATCTGAATGGACATTGAACATGATTTACTGAACTGAACTGAGCGTGGACTGAGTTACTGAATTTTCGTGGCTGATAAAATACTACCGATATCTGACAACTGACTGAGTCATGAGATAATGGAGATTTTTTCTGAGTCATAAGACTATCTGAAGTCTAAGAGTTCATATCTTGACTGAGAGTATCATGAAAATATGATATGGATCTAGGCACACAGCTAATATTTTGGGTATAAGTACCCCCAGGACTAGATAGAAAGAAACTGAGATAACATGATTTACTTGAAGACTTGACTATCATCATAATACATACTACCTTTATAGGAGCATTTCATCAAACATGTAATAGGTATGAACTTGTGCATACATGGGGATTTCATGATATCATGCTAGTTAGACAATATTCCTTCATCTAGGCATTTAATCAACCATATGACAGACATGATACATGCAAACATGATTATTCAATTCTAATTTCATCATTCAAGGGTTTAAATCTTAGGGTTGCATGAATCTATGGCTATAGTAATTAAACTCACATAGAAACTATCAACAATCATGGAGTAGAATTCAATTTCACATCAATCAAACATGAACATGGGCAGCCAAAACATGAAAACATATAGACAATTCATAACTTAAGTTTAGAAAAGGGATTCTTGGATTTCATAGATGAAAGAAGCCCATGAATGAACAATATGCATACATTAGTTCATGATTTCATGAAGATTGATGGTGAAACCTTCTTGAAATTGGACCTTCTATGAAAACCCTAGCTTGAGTTCTTGAGAGTATTTGAGAAAAACATCAATATTTTGGATGAATAAAGGCTAAATCCCGTGTTTGAAAGCTTATATAGGAGGGGGGAGGAATTGATCCTTTTAACCCTGGACATGTAATTTAATTTTCAGTAAAATTTCTCAAATTGGGCCCTTGGCATGACGCGGCGTTATCACACCGCTTCACTGGAAATTGACAATTGGGAAACTGCACGGTGGTGCAATACGGAGCTACTGCATTTCCACCTAGTCTATGAACTAGAAGTTTGGTATGACACATCAGTATCTCGGAGCAACACTGGAATTTGAAAATTTCCATTTGAGCTATCTCCGCGACGCGCTGAAGGCTTAGGTCAAACACTGTGTCACAAAAAGGACCTAACTCTTTGCCCGGGTGTCGAATTTGGGCGAATTATATATCGATGGAAAGCTTATTCAATTTTCCATGTGATAGGAAGTGAAAATTATGGAAATAGAATGTGTATAAGAATGAATTCTTATTTCAAAGCAAGTTCTAACATTCTTGAGAGGATTTTCAAGCTAAGAAAAAGAACGGGTATTACAGTAACCAAAATCACCAATTTCGAAAGTTAATTACCAAGTCATTATGAAGTGGTATCGGTATACCAACTATAAATTGCAAGAAATGTCATAATACAACACTTAGTGGATTCCTATATACTCAAAACTCTTTCATTAAAATCACTTGGGAGATTCCTGTGTACCTCACAAGGTTTTCATAGATTACTCACTTAGGGTATTCCATTGTACCCCACAAGGTTTTCAAAACCATCTTTAACCAAATCATGGCCACCAAGTCCTTTCCAAACCTTTAAAAATCAACCAAAATAATTTAGGTTCCATTACAATATTATGCAATGCAAAATTTTCAATAATAGTCAAACTATGTAAAAAAATCATTCTCATAGACGTTTAAACAAGCATGTTGAGGGCATAAGATTTCCAAAACCAAAAACCAAGTATAAATTAACCATTCCTATACGACCATATGTTCAAACCATAATAATAACATGAAAACCATAAGAAAAATATGGAAAAACATTATCCAACCAAGAACAACCAAAACCCCCAACGTATATTTCAAAACCCAAATAATACAATAATAATATTATGAAAACCATCCATGAAAATATGATTTTAGTTGAACCAACAATAAGGGAGGAGTAACATGCCTTAGACACCAAAGAAAACGGAGAGATTTACTCTTGAAAGCCCCTAATTGAATCACCTTGAGGAAACCTAGTCATTTCTTGAACCAAAAGCTTGGGAGCGATTTGAGAGTGTTTAGAGTGTGTTTGATTGAGAATACTACGGTAAATGAAGTTCCAATAGTATTTTAAGTTTTGGTATCAAAATAATCTAAGAGAAAAAATATTCAGAATACCCCCAACCTAAACTGTAAAAATTCACGCAGGTGGATACGATTTTGGACCCTCCCACTTATACCTATATCATACGAGTAGTACCTTCCACTCTACCTTAATCAGAATATTAGACACCAAATTCTTCCCAACATGTGACTCCTTAGGTAAAATCGTACCATCAACATACGACAAGTACCCTCAAATCGTACCCTAGGCAGAACATCAAGGTTAGACACTGGACAACATATGGTTTGACATTATACTTCTCGTATCATGCAGATATGACTGGTATGATATTTTATCGTACCTTGGACAGAAGATGACCTAGAACACACTATTTATCATACGAATTGGGCTCCTAGGTCGTTAGCACAACATACGGCTAGCATGCTTGAGTCGTATAATCCCCAGAAAGTTCAAAACTCAGGAAATTTCGAAGGCCAAAATTCAAGGTGTTTCAGCTAATCAAATTGGAATAGAAGATAAAAGTATTACAAGTCATAATAATTAACAACTTAAAAATTTAAAGGTCAACATGCCTGCTTTGGCACTACTTCGTTGGTCCTTTTCCTTGCCTCCATTTTTTCTCTATTTTAGTTTTTTGTCTTATTTTTTTAATCTGTTATATATTTAAAAATACGTAAAAAATACTATAAATCACAATAATTAACAACTTATAAAATTTAAAAGAATATTTGGTTGACTCTCAAAATTATATCAGTGTCACGTAAATTGAAATAGAAATAAAAGTTTTATAAATCACAATAATTACAAAGTTAAATTATTTTTAAAATATAATTGACTATCAATGCTACAAAAGTTTGGACAAGGAGAGTAACTTCTATTATTTGAAAATTATATAAAAAAAATTATAAATTACAATAGTTAACAACTTAAAATATCTAAAAATATATTAAAAATATGATTGATTATCTAAATTCAATTTGTGTCACATAAATTGAGACAAAAAAATAACATATATAGTATGAGCCCATCGATATCAAATATATATCTCTAATCTCTATCTCTAGTCTATAATCTATAATTTATAATATATTAAAATTGTGAAGACTCTTAGAAAAGTGATTTGAACTTTTTGTCCTTCATTAAAAGACTTTTTTCCAGATAAAACTGTCTTTTCATTATTTTCTTTAATTTATTATTTAATTATTTTTTATTATATTAATTAGACTCCTAAAATATATAGGAGGAAAATCAATTAATATTTTTATTTGTACTGGTCAATTAAAATACTCCTAAAATAAAACTCTATTAATAAAATACTTCTATAAATATTGAGATGTATGTTAAACTATTACACTGTCAAACTCATGCAATCGCAAGACATTTAATCCGCAGCACCCAATAAATGATAATGTATGTTCCAAACCCATGTATTTATAATAATGTGGTATCGGCTTGGAGGAATTTTTATGTATAAAATTTAAGTTTAATTATATTATTTTGATAACTCTTTTATCGTATTATTTTTTTGTATGTTATAAGTGCTAGATAAATGTCGGTCGGCTTTGAAGAATTTTTTCGATAAAGGTTAGGTTTAATTGTATTGTTTTGATATCTCTGCTTTGATAATTTTTTTTTGTGTAAAGGTTAAGTTTAGTTGTATTATTTTGATATCTCTATTGTCATATATTTATTAGAGTTTGTACTTATTAGATGAGTGTCATACGGACTTGAGCAAATTGTTGTGTAAAGGTTAGATTTAATTGTATTGCTTTGTTGTCTCTATCATCGTATTCTTTTGTTTCAATTTACAGGTAGTAGATTTTTTGGTAAAGGTTAGATTTAATTAAATAAATTCTTCATCTTTACATATTCAAAAGATGTAGAATTTAATTATTGTATTAATAATTATTAGTTAAATAAATATCCTATTTAGTGCAACGTTCGAACTCATTAAAGTGAAATACATGCATGAGGCACGTAGACCTAAACTAGTATATTAAAAAAGTGAAGAGTCTTAGAAATGTTGTTTGAACTTTTTGCCCTTAATTAAAAAACTTCGCAATAGACAAGATGGTCTTTTCATCCTTTTTCTTCAATAATTATTATTCTAATATTTAATATTTTAAAATTATTAAATCCTTTTGATCTAGGTAAGAAGTCATACTATTTAGCATAGATATAATAAATACTTTTTTAAAAAAAAATTCTACTGAAAACGAAATTCCTAAATTTATGAAAAGGTTTTTGTTTTTTTGGTACGTGAAAAGTTTCTAATATTTGGAAAAGCGTGTTCAGCTGAATTCCTTTATGGGAAGAGTTTTCTAATTTTGACTAAATTCTTTATTAAGGTACGTGACTTTTTTAAAAAAAAAAAAAAAGGTCGGCTGAATTAACTTGAAATATATATATATATATATATATATATATATATATATGAACCTTAAAAATGTTGATTGAACTTTTTGCCCTTCATTAAAAAATTTTGGTTTAGACAAAATCGTCTTTACACTATTTTTTGTTAATATTTAAGAGTTAAAAATTAATTAAATATATTTATGATAAAATCTTTTCTTATTAGAAGTCATCAGAATTAATGACAATTAATATTTTTTCAATAGTATAAGATTATAAATCAATTAAATTTGATTTTAAAAAGATTTAAAAATACTAGAAATAAATATATTTTCTCTTTATTTTCCTTTTTTTCTTATTGATTTAAATGTCTACATATAATGATTTTTTATTTTCATATCTAATGAATTTTTTAAAAAAGAACCCCAAGATAATTTATAACCTTTTATTTTCAAAAAATAAGGCACCTACGGTGGTTTTTTTTATGCCAAAAACAATTCTTTAAATTTTTATTTTTCAAAAATAAAACAAGTAGGACATAGATTTGGTAAAAACGAAATAGGACACAAATTTGGAGTAGTAGTTGTCGGCTGAATTAATTGAGAATTAATGTTCAGTTTGAATCCAAATTAAAATAATACTATAAAAAATTTTAAAAAAATCCATCCTTTCCCAACTTGGTTTTACATAGCCTTTTTCAAGCAAAATATTATAAAAACATCATCAAAATTGACGAATAATAATTTCTATCCCATGTAAAATAGGCTATAACATACCTTTTATCAATTTTCATAAAAATCATCAACTCGCTTTAGTTTATTTGTCATAAAATCTCCCATTTTTTTTATTATTGATTTTTGCTTGCTTATTAATGATATAAACACAATATCAATCGTTATGCCAACAATTTTGCTTAGACTCTTAGTTGATCTAATTTGTGTTATTAGTTGGATTTATGTTCTTAATTGATCTAATTTGTGTTATTTGATGGATTGATGTTCTTAATTGATATAGTTTGTGGTCTTTGTTGGATCAAACGACTCACATATTCAGGTACAATTATCTACTCAAATCATCAATGTTTTTCCATTCTAAATCACGGGTTGTTGCTTTTATAATTTATTTCTTAAGGCTAATATTGCAATTGACCCAAGGAAAAGAGGTACTGCATGCACACACAAAAATGATATTCATCAACCACTTGAAACTTCTGATTAGGGGTGTACAGACCAAAGCATCAAGTCAAACCAAATCGAAGAACCAAACCAAATCGAGAAAAAAAAAACCGACTTATGATTTGGTTTGGTTGGATTGGAGTTTGAAAAAAAAAATGATCATTCTTGGTTTGGTTTGGTGTTAACAAAAAAAAGTCAAATCGAACCCGAATCAAATCGACATAATATATGTGTGTGTGTGTATGTATGTATGTATGTATGTATGTATATATGCATATATATTTTTTAACTTTTTATACATAAAATATTAATTATAATCTACTTTTTCAATTAGTTTATTAATTTCCAATATTTAGAAAGTAAGTGCGCGCGCGCGCGCACACACACACACACATATATATATATATGATAATAAAATGATTCAAAACCCAATATAAACTTAAAACCTAAAATTTTCACTTTTCATCTTACTTTTTAGTTTCAAGAGAGAATTTCGCTCCTCAATTTTTTATAATTGAGTTTTTTCATTAGCACATGAGTGAAAACATACTTGATCTAGTCTTCAATCACAATATAATTATAAAACATAAAGATTATAAAAAAACCTGAGATAATCTGAAAAAATCAAAAAAATCGAAAGAACCGATTAAAACCTAAACCGAAAAAATAAATTTTATGTTGGTTTGATTTGATTTATAGTTTTAATAAACTGACATAATTGGTTTGATTTTTATTCAATAAAAAAATAAACCAACCTGACCTATGTACACCCCTACTTATGATGGTAAAATACATAAGCACTTACACTAAAATATATGTTTATGTTTACATTATTATATTTAAGTGTCAGGGATCTCTGAAAAGTGATTTGAATTTTTTGTACTTTATTATAAATCTCCACAATAGATAAAATTATTTAATTTTAAATAATCAAACACTTTTTAAAGTATCTATATAATAGAAGGATCCTTTCAAAGTAATTATTTAAGGTTAGCTTTCAACTTTTCACTTAATTTGATCATTTTGTAGAACAGTTAATGATGCATGTGTTTGTTTTATATAGCCATATCCTTTGTCTTCTATATTTGTATTAAAATTTTGTATCATTCTTGCATTCTGGATCTGTTGATTCTCTGGAGGTGGATGTACAAGATAGTAAGTTTAAGTTTCAAGAATTTCATAATATCACAAGTGGGGTAGTAAAATAATTTACCAATGTACTAACCAAGAAGTGAGGTATAGAAATTGCGGACTTAAATCTTGAGTTTTTTTTGCCACGTAAAAGTGGAGTCCAAAAGTCTTTCAATCATGTGAAATTACATGCTAAATAGATCGTATAATAGTAGGAACTCAGAAGTTGCTTCATCACAACATCAAAAAGCAGTTATCACAATTAATGATTTAGCTTGATGTGAGTTGGTTCATCAGAGGTAAGAGCAACAACAACTCTTACTTGAATTTTATTTTGATTAAATTTTTATGTCCGGAGATCACTTTTGTTGATAATGATAAATCAAGAGACCGCCCCTAGTTGAGATTTTTTTATTAGTGTTATTTTTAAATTGTGAAAGTGTTTTTATTATCTTCTCTAGAACAACATATTGTCTTTGACAGAAAAATGGATGGACAATAGAAGTGTCTTATTACAATTAAGAATGTAACTAAAGATTTTATAAATATTTCATTTTAAAAAATGAGGAAAGATTTTAAATATAAAAAAATAATCGTATCACAAACATGGTTCAAATTGATGCGTCTCTCGTAGCCTATGGCAGCAAGGAAAAGAGGTAATGCATGGCAAACATAAAAGTGATATCCATCAACCACTTGTAACTTTTAGTGGTAATATATGTGTGCTTACACAAAAATATATATTTATGTTTACATTATTATATTAAAGTGTGAAGGATATTAGAAAAGTAATTTGAATTTTTTACATTTGATTAAAAATCTTGTGATAGACAAAATTATTTAATTTTAAATACTCAATCGTTACGCGTGTGACGCATGTGCGATTAAACTATTATTATATTAAAAGTGTTAAAGGTTTTAGAAATGGTCGACTAACTCCTTTGCTTGTACCTGCAGAAGTAGATTGATAAATGTAAGTTGTTTATTTGCGTAGAAATCGGGTATCTCAATTCTGGGTATCTCCGGTTCCTGTGTAATATCTTCTGGTATGATCATATCTCTGGTTAGTCCTATTTTTACAACTTGTATAACTGGTTTTATTTCGTCATATAATATCTCTGCTGGTGCAGTATAACACTTTATGTAAAATAGATTTTCTACTTTTTGTATTAGGAGAACAATATATGTTGATCTATGTAATTTAGGTAAGATTTATATACGGTAAAATTTTAATAATATTAAAATTCTAAATAGTAAAACTAAAACTGCACACTCATTAGGTATGCTTATTGTTTTCAACATAGCATAGCCTATTGCTAATCAAGAAGCAAATAATGTCCTACTAAAAATTTTAAAACACATGCATAAAATATCCTATAAGCACCATATTTCGTAATTTTTTTCTTGATAGTGTAAAAAAATAATAATTAAAGAATAGATTTATATATTTTTCATCATCTCTCTGTGTTTTTGTAATTACATTTTAGTTTAGTTGGTGTTGTTGTTGAACTGTTTGTTTTTAATTACAATTTCAAAATCTTCTTTTTCGATCTTATTCAATTTTGTTACGATTTGGTTTTGGTCTCAGCTTTTTTCATGCCATCCTCATCGTGGTATTGTTGATTCGATTTTCAGATTATCCCCAATGAACTATATATTTATGTTGTTGTGCATGTTCCTGTAAATTTATATCATCAATGGAAGAAGGTTTTCATTGTCCTCAATGATGTCTAACTCTTTGTTTATGCTATTGTGTATGATCCTTTTTTGGGGGGATTTTTCCATCCAAATCTAATAACTTTATTATGTAAATGAATAGGATCCATTGATATTTCTATTTAGTTGTCCATGTATGACTATAAGATAGCTATGAACTAGCACTAGATCATACAAAGCATGGAGCCAAAATGTCGGGCCAGGAAGCCCGTGGATATCATCTCATATTTAAGGAGGCAGACTTTAAGTCGTAGGAGTTGTTGTTCTATACTGTATATAGTGAGTTAGATGAAGAACAAATTTAATACCAAACCAATATTGTTTAGGTTATACATGCGTCAAATTAGTTATAAGAAAGTTATTGTTAGAATGGAATATTGCACAAAAAGAGACATTATTGAGGAGGAAAGGCGGTAACAAAATAAGAGTTCATCAAATTAGTGAATTAAACAACATTGTAAACATAGTCATTATGATAATACGTAAGTTTCTTCCACAATTTTTTTCTCCTTCGTTGAAACTTTGTTTCCTTTTTAATCAACTTCTATTTTTTCACCACCTAATATTACTATTTTTGTTATATGTAATATTAGAATATGTTTAGAGAATGTATTTTGAAAAAAGAAAATAAATATTTTTAGTATTATGAGTGGAATTTGTATTCTATCTTAAACTGTTATCTCATTTCCCAAATATTTTTAGTATTATGAGTTGAATTTGTATTCTCTTTATCTTAAACTTTTATCTCACTTTCCACCTTCCTTTCGTTTAAAGATGAATGAATGTGAATTTATCTTGAAATTATGAGTTTTGCAGTGAAATTGTTTTGAGGGAAACTACACTACCTTTAAGGTAGTGATAAGGTTTGTGTACACTCTACCTTCCTCAGACTCCACTTTGTGAGATTATACTGGGTATGTTGTTGTTGTTGATCTCTTGGTTGATAGTTAGAGCGTTGGATACAGGAAGGGGGTTTAAGAGATGAGTCGCTACCTATCAAAAGGAAATAAAACAATAAAAAGACAAAGAGTGTGACTTTATGGGCGAAGTTTTAATAGGATTTCACGTAATGTTTTGTTGTTAAATTTTTTTCACTATTTTTTTGTGAAAATGTGAGCTCAATAGTGAATTTAACGGAAGCCAAAATGGTGATTTTGTATCAATTTTTATTAGGTTGAGTAACTATGAGAGATTAATCATTATAATTAAGTTAAACTACAAGACATAGTTTCATCCTATCCTTTTAAGTCTGGATTAAAAGAGTTACTTCATGGGGTACTCTTGAGTTTTTCAGCTCAGTCATGGAAGTTGCTTATAGGCCATTCACGACTTCTCTAAGCCCTTGATCAACATGATGAAACCCACTGATTGGGACTACGACTTCTCTAATCCATTGATCAGCATGATGAAAGCTGTTAGTTGGGATCTTGATACTGCTATTAGTTTGGATCTTAATGTTGTAACAAGCTTCATAAAGCTAGGTATAGTTTATGAAGGGGAGATCACAAGAATATGTGCTTGAATCAAATGTCTGCCGAAAAATATTCCCTAGATTTCACAATAATTCTTCTTTGTGAAACATGAGATTCAGTAGTCACCAAAGCTTTGGGAGGAGGGAATCTGCTAAAAACAAGCTCATATCAGGTATTCTATTTAATTCTTTTTGGGGAATCTGAGCAACTTAATATGAGGATGGATCAAAAATTTAGGAGTGAAAGTGAGACAAAAGGAGAACTCTTCATTGTTGGCAAAGGAAAGAGTGAAATTGCTTATCAATTTATTGAAAGAAACTTTGAGACTGGGCATCCCTTACAAAAAAAATTGAAATTTGTTGTCGCTTACAGGTAATGTGTTTTGGCTTCTCTAATAAGCTTATTATAGTGCATACCTATGTTTTATTCTAAAGAGGTTTTTTGCTTATATTTTAGAATCCACAGGAATGTCAGTCAGACTGGATCAATGACTCAATCAACTCAATAAAACAGGAGGATTAGCTATAGTCTGCTAAATTCTACTCCAAAAAGGAATTATAACTTGATTAATATTTATCGGTTGCTCCTAAGTTTATTGTAGTTTTATTGGAAAACAACTATTAAAAATATTAATAGTTGAAAAATTCTTCTAAAATACTAATTAGTAATTTTTTTAGTTTATAAATCCTATACTTCTATAAAAATCATTATAATTTCAGATTCTTCTTTATCGATCGTTATTCAATTTTGGTGGATTTGATTTTAATTTCCGCTTTGTTCATGTTGTCTTTATCATCAATATTGTTGATTCAATTTTTAGGTTTTCAAGGCGAGCTATCTATTTATGTTGTTGTGCATAATCCTGTAAATTTATATAATCAATAGAAAAAGACCTTCATTATCCTCAATGATGCCTAAACTCTCTATTTATGTTATTGTGCATGATCCTCTTTTCTGTAATTTTCCATCCAAGCAGATCTAATAACTTTATTATATAATTAAGTAGGATTCATTGATTTTTCTATTTGATTTTTCATGTATAGCTACAAGATAGCTAACAACTAGCACCAGGACTTGACAAAGCATGAAGCCAAAGAGCCGAGCCAGGGAGGTAACCTTTTAAGACGTATGTGTTATAGTTTGATATGGAATATGGAGAGTTAGATGAAGCAAAAGTTTAATATCCAAAACCAATGTTGTTTAGGTTATACAGACGTCAAATTAATTGTAAGGAGGTTGTTTGTTGTTAGAATAAAATTTGCCAAAAAAGAGGCAGTATAAAGGAGGAAAAGGAGCAACAAAATAAAATTTTATAGGATTAACTAGATATGTTGTTGTTGTTGATCTCGTGGTTGAGGGTGGGGGCATTGGACTTATGAAGAGATTTTAAAAAATAATGACTACCAATAAAAAGGAAACAAAACAATAAAAGATAAGAGAATGACTTTATGTCACTAGAGACAATCAAGGAGGGAGAGAATTTACAGACATAAGTTAGTAAATATTAATTTGTAAATTGTGATAACTATTTGAGGTCATTATCTCAATCATACTAGGTGAATTAGGAATTATGGTCCTATATAACACACATGGGAATTAGTTCTTCGATTCTACTCTTTTACCTATGATTTTTCTTGTATAATATTATACAGTTTTGTATGGAGTATTAAAGTTATTGTTTGGTTAGACTTTGTACATAGATTCATATAATAATCAAATAGAGAGTTATGTTTCATGTGACATAAAACTAACATTCTTTTCTTTTCTCTTTTATGTTGAAGTCAAAGGTTGTCAAGAACTTACTTTTATCAACATTTCCTGAGATCCAATGTCGGGGTTTACTTCAAAGATACTACCGAAAACCCTTTATCTTTTTGTTTACAGGGTCTGATTAGGTCGAGAGTCAATCGAGTTGATCAGAATGTTCTTGTATCATATTCTCAAGTTTATGACTATGTTTATTATGGGTAGCACTTAGAAAAGGACTTAATATATAAATCTTTACCAAATCATATCCTCATAGGCATCCAACCGAGTTGTCCAGCATCAACTTAGTTGAGTAGCTTAACTCTTTCTATCGGTGTGGCTACTCCCCAAACATATGGGGTCTAGGAAAGATAGTGTGTAAAGATCCTATCCCTATCTTGTGAGTTAGGGAGGTTGTTTTAATAGATTCTCGACTTAAGTAAAATATATAAAAGGATGTTTGGTAGAAATTATTTCTGTTCTTTTCTTTCCTCATTCAAAAATAAAAGTAAAGACCAAAATTGTTGGTATTTCGAGAATGGTAGAATGAAAGACCAGTGTATGCATTTTTGATCTTCTAATATTAAACAAAAATTGCAAGAAACGACTCCACATTTGATGTTCTTAAGGGGGCAAAAAGGATATCAAGATAATAAATAGAACAAAAAATTATCTTTTCTTATTGATTATTTCTGTTGTGGAAAAGTACTTCAAGATTTTATTGGTTTTAAGTATTAAGAAGGGAAGCCAGATTACCCTACACTTTGTTTGGATGGTTGTTACCTATTATATTGTATTATATTATTTTGATGAATACAACATTTGGATAGATTGTACTATTTTTTATCGTTATATAATTCCATAAATCAACAATTTAAAGGATATACTTATTGAAAATTAGAATTTGGGGTAGAGCACATAAAGGTTTAATGCAGGATAAGATAAAATTATTAGAAAATAATTGAAGGAAATTTTATGCAATGATGTGATCACATTGTTGTTCCCAAGCGCACATGCAAGTGTATGTGGTCTCACCAAGTAATACAGTGGCCTTACAAAAATCCAAATATCGATCCACAGGGACTTGTGTTAACAACTATCTAATTCTAGTTTAACTATTGAGATTAAATTAGTGCAATCGTAATTAAGAGAGTTTGAGAGTTATAACTAAAAGTAATGTAAACAACGCGGAAAAGTAAAGTGCTTGGACAATCAATGGAGAGAAACCTAGGTTTAAGTCTCTATTAACAATCATACTACGCTATTGAACTTCATTTGATAGATTACTTATCTTGATAGTTGATTTGCAGGATTTATCATATGACATGGTCTCCCGATCTCTAATTTTCTACCTAACTGGACATTACAACTACATCGTTGAGTAGGGATGCAATAATCTATTTAGATGCATTAAGATGTTATACTACAAGTGAACCAAACAAAGCTTCTAGGTATATCCCTATCCTAGACTCTAATTTAAATCCCTTATTTTATAAAAAAAAAAAGAATAAGAACCTTTCTCTATTTATCCCCACGTTCTATCCTCTTATTCCCCCTCTCGAGTTCGCAAAGATGATAATGGATGTATTTTAAGGGTTGAGAATATTTAAAATAGTTATAAAAAGAACAAATAAACAACCAAATATGATAAGAATCAAATTAAATTAATTCAAAGTAATAGTAATCATGTTCTTGACCTTAACCCCGGAAAGGGGGCGTTTAGCCGCTCATGGACATAACCGTAATCACCATGGATGAATACATGATAAAATCCATAATTAAACTAAAGTAAAAGAACAAAAAAAACTAATTTAAGTTTTTTCTATCTTCTCTCCATGTTACAAAGTTATCTAAGGTGTTTTACAATGTGTTCAAGTGTCCTATTTATAGGAGGACATTTTTTGCCGTGTTGGGAATAAGGTATGCGCCGTGAGCCTCTATACCACGGTAATGGGGTATGATCCATGAGCCTCATTACCTGAGAATAGGTTGTGTTCCATGAGCCTCATTCCCTTGGAATAGGGTGTGATCCGCAGGGCTATTCCTATACCCTTACTGGAATTCCCTATTGACGTCAAAACTTGTCTTAAGCATTTGACCTTCCATCCCAAGTCTTATGGTGTTATATTCACTTTATTTTCATATTGTTAATCATATATATGTCATCATAATCAAATAACCAAGAATCATATAGTATAAAAAACTACAGTTTAGAGCTAAAAACAACACAACATTCAAGACAATAAACTAGAAACTTAAGCTAAGAACTAGTTTCGCCCTTTTAATCTTTAACTTATTGTTTGACTCTTGGCTCAATTCACTTGAAATTTAAATAGTATAAAAAATATGTTCCACACATAATTACATAATAATAACATTAGGAACTCATTAAACATAGTAGAATTCATCGAGATATACTAGGACAACCCCTAGCTAAAGCTAGTTACACTAATTTTCTCACTTGAACTCTAAGTGACCCAATTAAGCACAAACTTGTTTGAAAAACATCTTTAACATTGTAATCACGTACTTGAACACTTAGATGCTTAATTTACCATCAAAAATACATTAAGAACATGAATTATCCTAAAAATAAAAGGCTAAATAAGCCTGGATAATAACACAGAGGTGCATAAATCCACTTCAGATCAACACCCCACACTTAAAGCCTTGTTGGTCCTCGTAAAACTCTTTAATCTAAGCATCATAATGTGAGGTAACTCCACACTTCTACTACTATAAAGACACTCAAGATAGTACTACAATGATTACACAAAATGCAAGTCCTTACACTAAGCATGTTACACACACATTTGAAAGTTCAAGAATACATACTCCAAAACATCCTAGCCTCACGAATTAACTCATCAAGTTGGCAAACTCATATATATTGCTCAATCATACAAATCACCTACTATCATCAAATATGTTACCTCACCATGAGAGTTTTACCCATAATAACCCATATACATACTTGTAGTTTATCACAGAATGGGTATAAGAATCAAGTTACGCTCACTTTCACAAGGAATTCACAAGTTACACAAGATGTACCATAGGTTTTCCCCTAGTGTAGTACTCCACTAATATCTTAATGTTAAAGCTCAAGATCAAGTAAGTCTTTAAGGGTTGTAATGTAGGCTAAGGGATGGGTAGGAACTATTTTGGCCAAGAATAGTGACTATTTTCCCTATGTGCTTTATACATCACATTATACAATTAAGACCAATCTCTAACAACCGACTTTCACCTCTACCACCTTCACACATCTTTTGTTTTATTCTATCTCATTAAGCACACTCACATATGATATGGTAGGGAGTATTTTCAATTTATATCTTATTCAAGATGAAAAATCTTTATTCTTTTCATTATATAACTCTCAAACACAACACATTAATTTTCAACACCAAAAGCTATTACTTTGGGGACTTTAATTTCATCTTTCTCCTACTTAAATTTCACACTCCTTACTCAATTAATTTTACACTAAATCACTTAGGAGCTTTGGATCAAATTAAGGTCAATTAAAGAAGGGATAAGGCTACATATTAGGTTGCCAAAGAAAATAAGATAAAGGCTTAATGGCGTTAACTTCGATTATGCACAGGGGTAGATCAGAAAAAGGGTATAAACATGGCTATCAAAAAAATGCCTATATCATCTCCTAACCCACACTCATTATTTCACTTTACACATACACTAGATAAGTTCTAGCATCAAATGCAACAACGAATGTACAAACAACCTTACACACATATGGCACACGCTCAACTCAAGTAGGATCATTATAGACTCTCCACCAAATAATAGCATGAATTCAACATTAAGACAACAAGTACAAGAGTCATAATCATGAGACTATTAGTCTAAAAAGTAGTAATTCACAAAATCAACATGCTTTTACAACTAAAACACTTGCATCATGTAGTAAAATATAGCGCCAACAAGAATATCCACTTATTCCTAACACAAAAAATTTTAAAATCACTCCTAAAAATGGGAATTTCCTTATCCCACACTTAAAAATCTACTTTATCCCAAAAATATACTTTAAATTAGAGATAGAAATACTTTTTGAGGCCTCTAGGACTAGCTAGTAGCATCTTTATACATCAAGGGGGTCTAGGGACCCCACACTTAGTCTTTTCCATGCTCCTTAACTCAGGTTTTCTGGTACTCAAACTTTCCATCAACCTATAACTCAATAAAACAAAAATTAGGTGAAGTAAAAACTAAAAATACTAAAAACAAAACCTATCTTAACTTGGGTTTCGTCACAAGTAGTGCCTGATCTAGTGTCACGGTACAACCCACATCAACTTTTTCCTCCACCTTGAGGATATGAATTTTACCCCCAACTGCGCATCCATCTTTTTGCTTCACTTATAAAGGGATACAAAGATAAAAGAACCGAGTAATGGATGGTGCATGGTAAACCACTCGACCGTACAGTGAGGCAAGCTTTTTTGTTGCTTTTCTAGTACAAAATTGAGAATATAGGATTCTTGTTCCACAACTTTACACTTTTCCACTATTTCAGATGGCTCCACAGACATGTCATCATCTAAACATAATTTAGAATAGTGCCTTGAATAAGGCCCAACTAATACCACTTCAATATTTACATCATCCACTACACACTCATTTTTATTTACCTTTTCAATTTTAGTCTCAAGAGAAAGATAACAGTTGAATGGCTGAAATTCTTGTGTTCTCTCCACAAAGTGGCTAGTATCCTCCTTTTCTTTTCTCTGCCTATATGGAGATGGTGGTAGTGGCATCTCCTTAACCTATTTTGCAACTTTAGTTTTTGAGTACTAAGACTTTCTCGAATGATTAACAACTTTGTCTGCAATCGGTTGGGGAGCCAACTTTGTATCTACGTCCTGAGTTGTCTTTGGAGGTTCTTCATTGAGCTCTGTATCATTCCTCAAAGTGATTGTATTTACTTGTTTAGGAGGTTCATTGTCACTTTGGAAATCACCTTGAGACCTGCAATTTGTGTCTGTTGTATTTTCCCCAACTAATGCTCGCAGTTCTTTAAAATTATGTTCCGATTTTTAAGTTCAATAGCCAAATGTTCTTGGGTGGCCATGATCTTATTTAACATCTCCTCTATGTTACTGGCCTATGTGTTTTACTATTTCTGCTGAAACTGCTACTGCTGGTTGTTCCATGATTGAATTGGTGGTTGAGTTTGCCACTTTTGACTGTAGGTGTTCCCATAATATGACCTTTGATTATTGTCCAAAAACATCACTGAATCAGGATTGACAACACACAAAGCTGCAGAATGACCACGATTGCCACAAACCTCACACCAACTTATGGTCTGCTCCATAGATAGAATAGTATCCACCTCATATTTTGAAAGTCCCGTCTATGTGTTTCCATTAAATTTTCAACAAAAATCCTCTCGATGGGGTCCCACACAAAAACAACAAAAATTATTATCACTCGAAAACTATCTATCCTAGACTGACATATCTAGAGGTGTGAGAAACTAAAAAGAAACTAAAAAAAAATTACTAAACTATGTACAACTCAATATAGCTAACCTAAAAATAAAATAGTAGCCAATTTACAGTTTTCTGACAACGACGCCAAAAACTTGTTGCATTCAAGTGCACATGTAAGTGTATATGGTTTTACCAAGTAATACGTGAACTTATAAAAAAACAAATATCTATCCCATAAGGACTTGTGTTAACAACTATCTAATTCTAGTTTAACTATTGAGATTAATCTAGTGCAATCGTAACCAAGAGAGTTTGAGATTTATAACTAAAAGTAATGTAAATAAAGCTAAGTAAAGTGCTTGGACAATCAATGGAGTGAAACCCAAGGTTAAGGTTTAAGACCCCACAAAATCCTAAGCTTAGGTCAGTCTGTTAAATCTTGATAAGCGGTCCCCAACTTAGAAAAGTTCAGCTAAATATTAAGACAAGTTTATGTAAAAAATAGTGGCTCACAGCGATTAGGTCTCGTCGCGGTGAGTATCGCGATGAGCCCTCCATCGCTTCGCACTAAAGGCCATTTCGACGTTTGTCAAATTCTAGTTGCTCACCATAATTCCCCCCATCGTGGTGAGGCTCAAATCGAAAATTGTCATGAACCAGTGAGTCACCGTGATTCCACCACATAACAGTTGATATAGCGATGACCCAGTCATTGCATTGCAGTGAGGCTTTAATCTGTATTCCAGTTACGGGATTTTAAATCTCAAGGGAAACTTAGACTTTTACCATGACTCAGATCAGCCTTTAAACATGAAATTATGCCCTATATACCTTATTATGTCACTTTTCCTCACTTTCTCTCAAGAACAAAATCATTCTCTCATTAGTGGCTAGAACCCTAGATCAAGAAATCAAGTTCAATCCCAAGAATCTCTCCAAGAACTCCAAGAAACTCACAAATTAAGGTATGTTAGATGTTTATTCATGGGTATCTTCCACCCATGAAGTCCAAGAATTCTTTTTCGAAGTACAGAGATTATGTATTTATGATTTCCATGTTTGAATTAGATTAAATTCATGTTCATGATATTAGTTGGGTCTCAATCCGTGATATAAGTGCATGTTTTTCCTGAAATTGGATAGCAAGTGTGAAGAATATTTTATTATATTGATAAACCCTTGAATTTACAAAGTGATTAAGGTGTCTATGATGTTATTTTAATTTTAAACCATGATCTAGATTACAAGTTCTAAGAATTGATCCTAATATGCGTTGAACTACATGATATTCATGACAAGCCCTTAAATGAGCAAGTTGATTGTTGTAATCATGCCAACCCTAAGTGTTTATAATTTAATGTACCAATTATGATTTTCATGTGTTTGATAAATTGTCTATGAGAATGAAACAATGCCATTATAGCATGCTAACATGTGTTCTCCATTCATTTACAAGTTAATGCATTACAAGTGTTTGATAAAATGTCTCTATGAATGAATTATGACCAAGTGAACATTTATATGTTATTCACAATTATGCTTTGATTTACTTTTTATGCTATCAAGTTCTGAGGGTATTTAATATCCGACAATTTAGCTATTTATCTAGATTCAGTGTCACTTACAAAATAGTATCAGTCATGTTACGATCAGTAGTACTATTAGTTCGCTATAGAACTCCATAGAACTTAGTCAGTTATAGAACTTAGGAAAACTTAGTAATCTCAGTATCAATCCAGTCTAGTTCAGTATACTCAATTCAGTGTCTTTCAGTTGGGAGTAAGATTCAACACCAAGTGAGCCTAGGGATGGGGAAAAACCCGTTAGTTAGGACTAGGTTCCTAAAATAAATCCCTAAGTTCTAGAACTACGTAGCCAATTAGGTTATGAGATGTCACCCATTAGATAAGAATGACATAATCAGGTATCACTCGCTAGTTTAGGACTAATCTCAGGGGTCACCCACTAGATTAAAACATACTCCATAGTAGTTGTTAGTAATCGTGGCATGGTATTAGCACCCTTACAGCTGGGGTTACAGGTTGGACCCCAATTAGATTAGAAAGGGGCATGTCGGTTAGATGATTACCTTCCACAGTTTCGGTTTCAGTCTTAATATAGAATTCTATTCAGTTCTATAGAATTAGGACTGTTAGATATAGTTAATCAGTATCAGTAACTCAGTTATTAGAATTTAGTACTTAGCTTCAAAAAAGATTAGTTACAATATACATTTATATACATGCATAGTATTGCATACTCAATAGTTACAGTAGTTTTAATTTTCATGTACTCTCATGTTCAGTTACTCTATATTATTCAATCAGTATTGTTCATACATACGAACCCTTGGATTCAGCCTTACCTTATCTAGCATACCAGTACATTCCACGTACTGACGCATACTTTCTCTTTTGCTATGATGTCTTATATCGTAGGTTTAGACGCTTCGGTTTCCAACTGCACATAGAAAGATTCAAATTTAGCCAACTGTAGATTTAGAAGTGAGTCCTCATCTATCGAGGATATGCTTTATTTTTGTATTTCAGTAGACTCAGTATTTCAGTAGAGGGAGTTAGTTGGGGGATTGTCCCATCAACTCCACTTTCAGACAGTTTCAATTAGAGGCTTTTCCGACTAATTGTCAGACAATATTTAGCTTTACAAATTATTATTTCAGTTATTACACTTTATCAGTATTTAGATTTTAAATCTTATGGCAATTCATCCAAATTTTGTATTTATTTCATGATTATTATACAGTGCTCATAGCAGTTATCAGTCATCGGTTAGCTTATGGTCCTTCGAGGTTGTAAGAACCGTGTGATGACTAGGGAGTAGTCCCGGGTCATTACAAACTTGGTATCAGAGCCTAAGGTTCAACAGTGTCCTAAAAAGTATGAAAGCCATATCTAGTAGAGTCTTATGCATGGGTATGTAGCGCACCACACTTATGGACAGGAGGATATGAGATATTTTAGGAAAAGTTTCCTTTCTTTTAGTATTCATGTCGTGCGAGTGGGCATGAGCTCAAGTTAGACTCTTAGTCTAATTCATTTCTCCCTTTTGCTTCCAGAACATGGCTCCTAAGAAAACTAATGGAAGGAGAATAGGAAATCAATCAGCACCTCATCCCGTTCAGGCAGATCCCCTGGACGAGCATGTCTTTCATGCAAAATTTAGAGCTACTTTCACTACTTTAGCCTATTTAGCAGTTTCTCAGAACAACCTATAGGATGTTGTGCTATATAGGTTTGGGTTTCATACGCAGTAGAGCAAGAGGGAGAAGCCTAGGAGAAAAGATATATATAATAAGAGAGTCAGAACAAGTGGTTTTAGGCCAAGTTCAGAGGCTGGTAATCACTTCTAGTTTCATCAGAAATTCCCATCCCTAAATCCTCGCCAGTACCAAAGTTTAGAAATGACACTCGAGGTAGCAAGTCAGGATCTAATCCTCAAGATAGCATGAAAAAAGGTTGTACCCACCCTATTTGTCAGAAATATGGAAGAAACCATCAAGGTATCTGTAGAGCTGTCAGTGATGTTTGTTTTGGGTATGGAAAGCCAGGCCATAGAGTCAGAGATTGTCCTCAGTCAGGTCCTTAAGGTCAGTCCAACCATCCTTCAGTCCCATCTGGTCGCCCAACTCAGCAGGGCACCACTTTCAGTGCCACTAGTGGTCAATGCCAGAATAGATTTTATGCACTCTAGTCTCACCATGATCATGGAAGTTCTCCTAATATAGTTACAGGTATGTCATGAGTCTTTCATCCTTATGTTTGTGTTTAGTTAGATTTCGAGTCTTCTCTTCCTTTGTAACCCCTATATAGTTTTCAACTTTGGTGTCACCCAAAATATTAACAGAGCCTTCCTCAGTGTTTCCCTCTGACTCTAGAGTATAGTGGTGACAGTCCAGTTTAGAATTATTGATTAAGTGGTTCACAACTTTAGAATAATGGCTTTAAGCTAAGGGGGAGATGGTAGAATGAGTGACCAAGTCAGGCTTTTAGATTTTAGTAGTAAGGTCAGTAATTTCAGTACTCATGCCTTACATGTCATCTCTATACTCATCGATCATAGTCGTGCATTGATACGCTTAAATTATAACTCTCTTACGAGAGAGTAAGCGGTCGCTGTCAAATATAGAACCCAACTGGGTTGGGTATCGAATCCCAAAGAGAATATTGTGTTTACTATGTATTGTGACTATTATTAGACTGTTGATCTAAGGCTCTGAAATAAAGGGGTTTTAGAAATATTAATAGTGTTCTTTTGTATTTGTGTTACATAAAAGTCCAGCTACTGAGAGTAAATGTAGATGTAATTCCAACGAGAATAAATTAACTAGAGTTATGATTACCAAGATATTCAAACAATTAGGGTTGTGAATTTTTGTTTGAATTCTAACTTATGTATCCAATTGCAAGAATTATTGAATTCTAAAGATTACCCACATGTTTCTCAACCTAATGAGTATTTCACCATTTACTTCTCTCGACCTTAAAGGCTTCATGCATTATTCAATAACACTCTCATGAGGGTTGATCCTATTAATGCATCAACCCATTAACCCAAAGGGTAAACCTATGCAGTTTATATGAATCACTTTTTTTCCAACATCCACTTTTTTGTCAGACAAGTGGAGTTCATGGGCTTACTTCTCAAGTTTGCAACCAAGAGATGTCATTAAAATGAAGAAAGATTCATGCAATTTCAATATATGTTAGTAAACAAACCCATTCACAACCCCAAAATAGTTCTCTACATCAAGGCTCCCATAACCCTAGTTATGGGAGTTTAGCTACTCATCTCCATATTAGAAATCAAAGTTATATTGATATTCATAAATAACTTTAGAAGAGTACTTACAAAAGTCACAATATTGTTCTTATCAATCTTTGATAGAAAATATGAAAAATAATAATCAAGTCTCAATCTCTAGATTCAAATCCTAATGAAAAATAGTACAAAACTCTCAATAGAGGAGAAAGTATGATACTCAAGAAAAAAAGAAATACGGAATAAACCCTAATACTTTGTATTTATATGATTCCAAACTGGGGTTTTAAAAATTCAAACTCAGATTCTCAGTATTTTGGTCGACGGGTCAAGCGACGGTTCATCGCAGGTCCAACGGTCTATCACCTGCACCATCGCTGGGTGTCCAGTGACTCCATGTTCTACTTCTGGGCAACGGATAGTGAGACATCCCATCGCAAGGTCGACGGTCCATCGCCTGGACCATTGCAGGACTTCCAGTGATGATGCATTCTGTATCATGGCAATGATTTAGACCGATGGCCCATCACAGGGCCGACGGTTCATCAAATGATGTCCAGAGTCTATACCTTCTGCTTTTGGTTGATAGTTTAAACCAATGAATTATCTTAAGGTCAACGGTCTATCGCCTAAGCTGTCACTGCTCATTTTACTTCTATTTTGCTCTGATTGTCCAAGTTACCCTTCACATGCAGTCCTTATCCTAAAAATAGTAAATTACCATGTTAAATTCAATAGTGGCTGCTTGAAAACACACAATTATCCTAAGAAAAAGGCCTAAAATATTTTGTCTAAAGTTGGAACATCAACACCCTTAACTTAAGGAAATTGCATGTCCTCAAGCATCTCAACACCAGGATATATATATATATATATATATATATATATATATATATATATGAACAACATCATAATGGCATTTCACAGTTAAACCAAAACAATCATACAATCATTCCACTACCCATTTAGCTATACTATTTCAAAACACATAGATCTACTACTGGCATTAACTACTAATCAGTATATTCACAGCTACAGATACAACACCCCAAAGAAATACATAGAATAGATATAAATCAACATGCCCTCATAGCCAAAGAAGTCCACGTTATATCACATAGTTAAATCATGGACAAAACTAAGCTCTCACTCTCAAAAAAGAAGTTACCAACATAGTGCACACCTATAAGTTTGCCCTTATCATCTAATTCTCTCTCATGATTGGCTCACCAAGATCAAATAGGAATTGCTACTGGTTGTAATGAGGTTTTAGGATCAGTGAAGGTTATTCATTTGGGTAAGTGACTTAAAGTACAAAAATTTCACTCTCTTTACCCTTTTTGGTAGCTACTTACCAGAATTAAGGACCCTCTTATTCATTCGCAGTTATTAATCGGTACTCTTGTCATAACCCACTAATTTTTTTATAAGAACGCAGTATCAGCCACCCTCAACTTATGCTGATATAGAAGGTTGAGGTGCACAATATCTATTTAGATTTCTAACTAGACTAGGGTCGGATGCTACCCCTCAAATTACTTTCAACTCAACCTCCTAGGCTGCTAATAATCTAGCAGTATCCACCTTCAACTTAGGAGATTTACATATGTTAAAGTGCATAATGTCCATAATTGGACCAGGGCCAAAGCTAAATACTTAACACTTTCTAGAGAGTGAGTCAAACTTATTTGGACAGAAAAAAACACTACCATAGCTCAAAAGGGTTGACAAAGGGAACACAATATTTTTGGTGGGTCAATCATTTGGCTAAGTAGACTAACAACACAAAATGGCATACTATCCTCTCTTATTGATTCAAAACACACAAAAACATCTGATGAACTGGGCAAGTTCTGAGTGTAACACTTATGTCAGAACTACAAAAATACTCACCCACACAAGCACTGAGTTAATTTCTATCCTACTAATTCTCGGGATCCAAATCAGATAGCTATGCTTTGCTTCATACTAACTTCTAAGGACATTAACAGAGTCACACATGGTTGTACAATACTTTGCCACTTGGTACGAGGAATTAATTATATAAAAAATGGAAAACACAATTTTTCTACCATTAGTTGTCATCCACATATGTACAATAAGGTGCTAACGAGAATGGAACTTTTATTTCATGTAACCATATTACCAACAGAACATGAAAATAAAAATAGAAAAAATAAAAGTGCAACTTAGATATGCCGATAATATCAGCAACACACCCCACAACCAACAAGCACATCCTACCCCCACCAAAAAAATGCTTTGTCTTCAAATGCATAAAATTTTAAGTACAAATGAGGGGAAAATACTTGTCATGCCTCTTATTCAATATTAGGCATCAGTGAAGTGTGGAGATACGTCAGTGTCCTCACTAGGTGTAATGTTGACTCCCATGGTAGTGGGAGTACTCAAAATCTCTCCCTCCAGAGTCGGAGGTAGCATATCTCTGACAGGGTCTGAAATTTTCCCCCCTGACTAGGGCCGAACTAGTGGATACTCTAGCTGCTTTATCTTGAAGCCTTTTCTGCTGCTTCTCTGTCTCTCTCTTTAAATTCTTTACTGTCCACCACATTTGGTAATCTTTAAATTATTCAGGTGACATGGCTGTCAGTCTTTGTTTCTTCTCTTCTTTCTTAGCAGCTTTCTCAGTTTTCTTGTTTGATTCTTCTACCTTCTTACCTTTGTCCTTGATTGGACACCCAAATAAGTCAACGATACCCTCATCCTCATTACTAGTAATCTGGACTGGATCAAAGATGGTCTGTTATGGCTGCTGATTTATCTTATCTATATCTGCTCAGAGTTGTCTAACCTCTTCTATCACTTTAGCAAAATCTAGGATGGACATTGTATCCAACTTTTTATTGCTTCGCTCCTCCATGCTGTCTATTCACAGCTAGATATAGTTTGAAGTTTTTTCCCTATATTGCCATCTGTTTTTTTAACCTTTTTGATAGCCCGTATAGTCTTTGCAAAGTTTTCATGGTTCATCCTGTACTCAGAATATTGGGTGGGATAGACGTAGAGTCTGGGATCCCACCTATAGGCATCAAATCTGAACCTGCAGACATAGTAGGAGGCACGTACACAGTAAGTAGCAATGACATACCTACATGACCCTCTGATGATCCAGGAACTGGTGCTGATTAAGTCTACTAAGCTGGAAGTCTGTTGACTCTCATATCAAACCTCGATTCATCCCTCATCTTTTCAATGTCCTATTTGTGCAGTACTGGGACCTCATTATCAACCTCACTAATCAAAGGGATATTTGCCTGCCTGCACAAGTCAGTGATAAGGCAAGGAAATGGCAGTGTCGTCTGGGTTTTATGAGCATGAAAAAACAACTCATCAGAGATAATATGACCAAAATCTATGATCAACCCTTCAATCAAAGTAGCCATAATCATAGCTCTAGTAAGTTCCAAACAATCATTGCCTCTAGTGGGCATGAGACTCACTCGCATAATTTCCCACCAGAACTTTGCTCTGAAGTTGAGGGATTTCTTCGATATTCACTCTTGAAGGTCGTGAAACCATGCAGGCTTGCTCCCATCTGTCAGGATCCTCGCTAACCAGGGCCTTTGTGTATCCCGTGTGAATAATCGATGCTCCAACTTAGGAATTGCCCCTGGTATCTGGTGGTTGGGTCCAAATAAGAACCTGTTCAAATTCCGCTCAGAAATGTCAATATCAACCCCATGGATAGGAACTATCTCTAGCTTATTCATGTCGGGAACTGATGCACCTGTGGGATAGCTCTTTTTCATCACTGCTAAATAGTTGGAGAAAAACTCATGAAACAATTTAGGTTGGTAGGATCCAAGTGGCTTACTCATCCAAGCCAACTCATACTCCTTAAAGTGCCTCTCAAGTTCAGGATACTCGTGCAGGGTTGTTGTTATGATCTGATACTCCTCAAAAATTGCTCTTTTGATTGGCAACCTATCCGTTGGTGCCAACCCTTTATAGAAGATATCTTGAGCACTCACCACTTGCCATCTTATGGCTTCCCATACTTGGGGGTCCTTGCGTCGAATTAAGTTAGGATCCTCCTGTTGGGGAGCCTCCTCTTGAATGGGGTTAGAAGTTTCGACCCCTATATCAACTGGAATCGAACTGGAGTTGCTATTGCTACTGTCTTCAACCTTCTCCTCAGACAATGAGGATAAATAAACTACTTGATAACTTTGTCGAGTACCTGACTGCTTGGCCTCTACCCCAACCTCTGATTTATGGTAACTTGGGAGCTATGATACCTATAAGTGATACGTTATTAGTTGAAGGACTTAAACTAGAAAAAAAAAATAATTATGTACCAATGATGGCTAGGGTGACAGTTCATCAACCCAAACCATCGAGGTCATTCAGTTACATTGATTTTGAGGAAGTGGCGATGGTTCAGGCAATGGGTCATCGAGTATCCGATGGTCCATTGAATTGATCGTCGCCTTCCTATTTTCTCTTTCAGGCTTCATTCGATATTTTGTTGAACACCTTGTGCGCTTTCATGTCAAGAACATGTTTTCATGGCATTTTCAACATTAATCCACTACTCATTTTGCTTTTCTTGATCCATGGGTTATTCAGACTTCACCCAGGATCTTTATCAAGTTTCAACTCAGTTCAGCCCCACACATGAAAATTTCAAGATGAAAGAAAATTTCTTTACCATTAGAACCTTCTCATGATTTCTTGATTCTTGAAACTAAGTAGCATAAAGAGTAAAGAATATTTAATACCTTATCGTTGCTGCACTTTATTCTAACCTTGACTTGCACTCAAAACACAGGACACAGTATGACAATTTACTTTTGTGGAGAAGTTTTGTTATTTGCAAGTAAAAGAACAATGAGGGGATAAAGTTTAAATAGAAGAGGGAAAAGGGAAGTGGAAGGTCTTTAGAGAGAATGAAAGGTTGCAGGTGCTTTGAATAATACGAGGGTTGCTCAATCACTTTAAATTATCTATTTAAAACCATTTGGGTTAGATAAGAATGAAAGAGTTGAATATTTAAATTGATCCGACTCGATCCATTGAAATAGGATTAAATTCGACGGTTCGTTCGATGGTCCATTGAATATGCGATGGTCTATCGGTCGACCCGTCGTCCCAATCCAGTGAACACACCTTGTGACTCATTAGCGACAGTTTGCTGGACAGTTCATCAAACTTTTGAGCGTCTGTTGGTTAAATCGTCGCTCCTTTTCCAGTTTCTTGGTTTCTGGACATTGTCGCAATAATAACCATGATGGTACATCAAGCCCGCGACGGTTCGTTGGGTGACCCGTCGTCACCTAAAACTTTTTTTGCTTCTATTTTCCCTACTCTATTATACCTTGACACTTCCACACACCCTGCATCTTGCACAAATAAACAAAACAAATAGCAAAATAACCTAAATTAATGGTACACAACAACACAATATGGATTGCCTCCCACTAGCGCCTGATTTATCATCGCGGCACAACTTAGTTATCTTGATTACTCAAACTTAATTGAGATAGAGAGTAGAAATACTTTTTATCGAGTCTTTTGGACCGATATAACGTTTGACTCTTTGATCGTTGACTTTGAAGACACTTCCATCTTCATTTTCAAGTTCAACCACTCCAGATAGTTAGACTTGACTCACTTTAAACGAGCCTGACCACTTGGACTTAAGTTTACCTGGGAACAGTTTGAGTCTGGAGTTGAACAGAAGCACCAAGTCACCTTTTTGGAAATCTCATTTTTCAATCCTCCGATCATGATACTTCTTTATCTTCTTCTTTTATAGGTATGCCTTCTTCTGCACCAAGGACCTTGTAGAAATAACACTACAATGATGGAGATTATCCACCAATTCGTAGCTCACCGCTCTTTTTTTCGTCACAAGATCCTTTATAAATTTAGAATATCTCAACATTTGCTCAAGTGCCTCGACCAAAGGTATCTTTACTATCAACTGCTTCAATATTGCTATGAATTTACTGAACTTCGTGTCATTAGCCTTCTTCGTCAATCTCTGAGGGAAGAGAGGTGGTGGTTTTGGGAGAGTCTTCACCACTACTATCTTTTTCTTCTCTTTCCCTTTTCCCATCTTATTAACCTGCTGATGATTAGAAGGGATATCAATTCCATCTAGCTTTTCAGTATCCACTGGATTACCCTCTTCAAGATCAACATCTTCTTTGATCACTTCTTCATTCACAACTTTGCCCAAAGTAGGGCCTGATAAAACCTTACCACTCTGTGTGGTAATAGCCATGCAAGATCCATCATTTTGAGGGTTCTGGATTGTATCACTTGGCAGCGTTCTACTCTTTCTCTAATTCAATACTACCAAGAGCTAGCTTATTTGTTGCTTCAACTGCTTGATAGAGGTAGAGTGTGAGTTTACCAACTAACTCATAAAAGATAAATCACTTTTCATGGTAGTCACTCCAGAGTTGGTAGCTTCAACTGTCTTTAATAATTTCTCCATCATGTCCTCCATGGACATCTTCTAAGAGCTAGTTGCAGCACTATCTCTGCTTTCGGGCGATACATATAGCTCACTTCTATCATTCTTACTTTTCAAATTTCCTTGCTCTTTATCCTTATAACCATCCTTGTAGTAGTACTTCCGACTTTGAATTCCTTGGCTATTGCCTTGGAAACCCCCTGATTATTCAAATAGTTAGCCTCTTCTTCTAAGTCGAAATCATCTCTACCTTTGGCTGCAATAACTTTTACGTTTTCATACTTTGCAGATAATAAATTCTTGGTCAATAGATCCATCTGCGTCTTCAATTATGCCATGTCTTGATCGCGTTCTTTCTCTTTCTTATATTGTTTTGCATTCATGCTAATAGACACAGCAGGGCTTACTACCATAGAATCCCTAGTATGCCAAGCTCTATTTTATTTGGTCATTCAATCAAGCATCTCTGAGGCCTCCTGAAAAGTAAGATCCACAAATGATCCCCCTACAGCATTATCAATAACTGGCTTCATAATAGAGTTCAAAGCCCGATAAAGGGTCTCCATCAAATAAATATCTTTCATATTATAGTTCGGACACTGCATCAGCTTCTTTTTTAATCTCTCCCATATCTCATGAAGGGATTCGTTGGGAGCTGCCTAAAGTTATTGATCTCATCCCTTAACTGTACCCTTCTAGAAAGCGGAAAAAACTTTTCTTGGAAAGCCTCTTTCAGTTGCTTCCAGTTGGTTATCGAATCGGGTGTCAGCTCATTAAGCCTCAATGTTGCCTCTATATAGAGACAATGGAAATAAATGCAGGCAGATGGCATTATGTCCCACTCCCGAGTTATCAAAGGACTTGCAAATAGTGACAAAATTCACTAAATGCATATTGGGATCATCTCCCGGGAGTCCACAACAACCCCTTCGGATGAAGGAGTTGGATCATTGTGCTAGTAATATTGAACTTTGCTCCTGGTGCTAGAGGTGGAGGAATAATGGTTCTAGTGGCACCAACTCCGTCCATTCTATCTTCATCATCATCAAGATCAAATTAAACAGTTTGACGATCAGGTGTCTCCCTGAAAGAATTGTTTCTGTTCATATTTTTGTTCACTGGTGCAGCAACATTCTTTGTACTCCTTCAATTAGAAGGATCAACAAGTCATCATCCCCTAAATCATCATCATCAGGGTTAGGATGACGTGCCTACTGGCCGTCATTCTGCTGATTTAGTTGAGCTCTAACCAACGCGGCTCTATTCTCTCAGCATCTTAGGGTTCTGTCATTCTGCCAATAAGTTATGGTTTTGGATGTATTGATAATAATGGTACACCCGATCTCTGTGTACTTGGCATACACAACAATTCCTCTGTACAAATAAAAACAACAAACAAAAGTAAAATTTTGGAAACTTGACCAAAGGTCAATTAACAAACACAAACTTAATTGACAGTTGTATTCCCAGCAATGGCGCCAAAATTTGATATGCCAAAATTACAACTCTCTTTTGAGAGAGTAAGCGGTCGTTGTCAAATATAGAACCCAACTGGGTTGGGTGTCAAATCCCACAGGAAATACTACATTCACTAAGTATTATGACTGTTATTAGATTGTTGATCTAAGGCTCTGAAATAAAGGGGGTTTAGAAATATTAACAGTGTTCTTTTGTATTTGTGTTACATAAAAGTCCAGCTACTGACAGTAAATGTAGATGTAATTCCAATAAGAATGAATTAACTAGAGTTATGCTTACCAAGATGGTCAAACAATTAGGGTTGTGAATTTTCATTCGAATTCTAACTTATGTATCCAATTGCAAGAATTATTGAATTCTAAAGATTACCCACATGTTTCTTAACCTAATGAGTATTTCACCCTTTACTTCTCTCAAATTTAAAGGTTTCATTCATCATTCAATAACACTCTCATAAGGGTTAATCCTGTTAAAGCATCAACTCGTTAACCCAAAAGGTAAACCTATAGAGTTTATCTGAATCACTTCTTTTCCCAACATCCACTTTCTTGTCATATAAGTGGAGTTCATGGGCTTACTTCTCAAGTTTACAACCAAGAGATGTCATTAAAATGAAGAAATATTCATGCAATTTTGATAGATGTTAGTAAACAAATCCATTCACAACCCCAAAATAGTTCTCGACATCAAGGCTTCCATAATCCTAGTTATGAGAGTTTAGCTACTCATCTCCATATCACAAATCAAAGTTATGTTGATGTTCATAAATAACTTTAGAAGTGTACTTACAAAAGTCACAATATTGTTCTTATCAATCTTTGATGGAAAATATGAAAACTAATAATCAAGCCTCAATCTCCAGATTCAAAGCCCAATGAAAAATAGTACAAAACTCTCAATAGAGGAGAAAGTATGAAACTCAAGAAAAAAATATGGAATAAACCCTAATACTTGGTATTTATATGATTCCAGATTGGGGTTTTCAAAATTTAAACTCAGATTCTCCGTGTTTTGGTCGATGGGTCAAGAGACGATTCATCACAGGTCTGATGGTCTGTCTCCTATACCATCACTGGGTGTCCAAAGACTCTATGTTCTGCTTCTGGGCAACAGGTAGTGCGACGACCTGTCGTAAGGTCGATAGTACATCGCTTGGACTGTCATAGGACTTCCAGTGATAATGTATTCTATATCATGATGATGGTTTAGACCAACGGCTCATCGTAGAGCCGACGGTCCATTTCATAATGTCCAGAGTCTATGCCTTCTGCTTTTGGTTGATGGTTTGAACCAACGAATTGTTGTAAGGTCGATGGTCCATTGCCCAAGACATCGCTGCTTATTTTACTTCTGTTTTGCTCAAATTGTCCAAGTTACCCTTCACACTCAGTCCTTATCCAGAAAACACTAAAATACCATGTTAAATACAACAGTGGCTACTTAAAAACACATAATTATCCAAAGAAAAAGGCCTAAAATGTTTCTTCAAAAGCTGGAACATTATGTATATTAACAAAAATTATATATGCTTACAGTTCCTAGTATAATGGAGTTCCAGTTTACTTAGTGTTAGGATTCATATTCCACAAATACAGAAACGCCAACTCAGATCATGCAACTCATGACTCATGTACTCATGCCTTACAATATGATCAGTTCCCATGATTCATGTTACACTCCTAATGATCAGCTAAATTCATAGTATGTCATGCATATTCTCCATTTAAACCCCTTGATAAACTCAAAATATTGATATTCTATTCCTCAGGGTTCAGTCAAGTGCCAAGTTCAGTATAGTGTCCATTCATGCTTCAGGTCCCCATATTTTAAACTCTCAGTGAATCCTCCTTAGTGATGAGCAGTTGCTTAGATGGGTGAGAGTGGATGTTTCATGTTAAGGAAAGATTGTTGCATGATTGTTTTACACGAGGCTTTAGTCATAAAGATAGGCTTGAGTGTCATGTTGATGTGTAAGTGGCTAAATATATTTCAGAGATTTGAGTAGGCTTGAACTTAGTGGGAAAATTCAATCTAGTTATTCAGACTAAGTACAGTTCAGTCTTACATACCTAGTATTCAGCTATCAGTCATTCAGTTAATCAGATAAGTTAGTATGTTTTAGCCTTCGTACTCAGAGCCCATATGAATATTTTCAGTAGTCTCAGGTGAAGTGTCGTACTAAGGTGGAGTGTATTGTTGAGAGAGCATTCGATGAATATGTCTAAGCTTTAAAGTTTGTAGTTACAGTGCATAAGGCTTAGTAACTCTATCTTAGATGAAGTTTCGTAGGCCTCGCCTTATGTTTTAGAATTTTATCCAAGTTGCAATTTTACTCAGATGTTTTATTCAGTTTATGCCAAGATCCCTTACTCGCTAAATTCATTAGAACCTTATAGAAAGAGTGTCAAAGGAATGCTCCCCTCGAGTGTAAGTTTTTTGGATGAGTTAGTTCATAAAGCCAAGAATTCAGTTTAGTTTAGCAGTTTGGCCAGCAAGCTCGTATCGTTTCCCATATTTCCATCTAGTTGTACTATCCGAAGTTTCATAAATATGACCATTGCAAGATAGAGCATCCTAGTAGCTATGAGTTCAACCTAGTTTATGTATCATTCCTCAGTTTCAGATCCTAGATATTCAGTCATGATTTAGTTCGTAGGTGCTCCGTGCATCATCTCAACTTTTCCTTAGTATCTCAGCCAAGTCATCATTCCTCGAAGGACATAGTGTCCCAAGGGGGAGATGCACTATAACCCTTAAGCTTTCATGTCCTAAACCTTTCAGTTTTTCTTCATGTATCAAAATCCAGTTAGGAGAAATGATTACCCAGATGTTGACTTTCTCATTCCACTCTCGGCCGTATGACCATTCCTGTGCCATGGCATTTATTCAAGGAATCAGTTCAGTTCATGATATTCAGTCTGCGTATCATGTTTCAAAATCAGTAATCCTATCACGTTCCTATACATTCATGTTTACTAAATTATCTAAGGTTCATCAGTACTTTCAGTTTAGGAGAACAGTCTTCCTTAGATTTACCCTGCTCTATGTTCAAGATATAACTATAAACTTGGTATCAGTTACCGTTATATATTCAGTCATGAATTCAAGAATTATTTTCAGTCATGTAATCATGCATTAGATATGCATGTTTAGTATAAAAACCCAGCTTATCAAGTAGCTTCAGTCATGTATCCACACATTCAGATATGCATGTTCAGTATGTAAAACTCTGGATATCAGCAATTTCAGCCATACAGTCATGCTTCAGTTGTGCATGTCCAGTATGTACTCTCAGTTTATCATTTCTCCCATCTTAGTTAGTCTCATTCGAGGAGAATGTTCCCATGGGGGAGATATTGTAAGACCCCACAAAATTCTAATCTTAGCTCAGTCCGCTAAAGCTTGATAAGGGATCCTCAACTTAGAAAAGTTCAGCTAAATGGTAGGACAATTTTATGTAAAAATAGTGGCTCACCACGATTAGGCAGCATCGTGGTGAGTATCGCGATTAGCCCTCCATCGCATCGCACTGAAGGCCATTTCAGTATTTGTCAAATTCCAGTAGTTCACCGCGATTGCCCTACATCACGGTGAGGCTTAAATCGATAATTGTCATGAACCAGTGAGTCACCGCGATTCCACCGTGCTGTGGTGGATATAGTGATAACCCAGTCACTGCATCAAGGTGAGGTTTTAATCTGCATTCCAATTATGGGATTTTAAATCCCAAAGGCAACTTAGACTTTTCCCATGACTCAGATCAGCCTTTAAACATGAAATTATGCCCTAAATACACTATTATATTGCTTTTCCTCACTTTTTCTCAAGAACAAAATCATTCTCTCTCAAGAGGAAAAAACCCTAGTTCAAGAAATCAAGGTCAATCCTAAGAATCTCTCCAAGAACACCAAGAAACTCACAAATTAAGGTATGTTAGATGTTTATTCATGGGTCCCTTCTACCCATGAAGTCCAAGAATTCTTTTTCAAAATACAAAGATTGTATATTTATGATTTCCATCTTTGGATTAGATTGAATTTATGTTCATGATATTAGTTGGGTCTCAATCCATGATTTAAGTGCATGTTTTCCTGAAATTGGATAGCAAGTGTGAAGAATATTTGATTATCTTGATAAACCCTTGAATTTACAAAGTGATTAAGGTGTCTATGATGTTATTTTTATTTTAATCCATTATCTAGATTACAAGTTCCAAGAATTGATCTTAATATGAGTTGAACTACATGATATTCATGATAAGCCCTTCAATGAGCAAGTTGATTGTTGTAATCATGTCAAACCTAAGTGTTTATGATTTAATGTACCAATTATGCTTTCCATGTGTTTGATAGATTGTCTATGAGAATGAAACAATGCCAATATAGCATGCTAACATGTGTTCTCCATTCATGTACAAGTTAATGCATTACAAGTGTTTGATGAAATGTCTCTATGAATGAATTAGGACCAAGTGAACATTTATATGTTATTCAAAGTTATACTTTTCTTTACTTTTCATGCTATCGAGTCCTGGGGGAATTTAATACCCGATAATTTAGCTGTTTATCTAGAGCCAGTGTCAGTTACAGAATAATATCATTCATTTCACGATCAGTAGTACTCTCAGTCCGTTATAGAACTCAGTCAATTACAGAACTTAGGAAAACTCAATAATTTCAGATCATTCCCATCCAGTTCAGTATACTCAGTTCAATATCTTTCAGTTGGGAGTAAGATTCAGCACCGAGTGAGCCTAGGGATGGGGGCATTCCCATTAGTTAGGACTAAGTCCCTAGAAGTAATTCCTAAGTTCCAAAACTAGATAGCCAGCGTAGGTTATGAGATATCACCCGTTAGATAGGACTGACATATTCAGGGATCACCCGCTAGTTTAGGACTGA
This sequence comes from Capsicum annuum, assembly GCF_002878395.1. Taxonomy (NCBI): domain Eukaryota; kingdom Viridiplantae; phylum Streptophyta; class Magnoliopsida; order Solanales; family Solanaceae; genus Capsicum; species Capsicum annuum. The sequence continues at coordinate 133,075 of NW_025859396.1, forward strand.
TCTCAGGGGTCACCCGCTAGATTAGGCCTGACTCCACAGTAGTTGTTAGTACCCGTGGCATAGTATTAGTACCCTTCTAGGTCGGGTTATAGGTTGGACCCCAATTAGATAAGAAAGAGGCATGTCAGTTAGATATTTACCTTCCACAGTTTCGGTTTCAGTCTTAGTATAGAATTCAGTTTAGTTCTACAGAATTAGGACTATTAGATACAGTCAATTAGTATCCGTAACTCAGTTATTAGAATTCAGTACTTATCTTCAAAAAAGCTCATTTACAATATACACTCACGTACATACGCAGTATTGCATACTCAGTAGTTACAGTAGTTACAGTTTTCATGTACTCTCGTGTTCAGTTACTCTAAATCATTCAGTGAGTATTGTTTATGCATATGAACCTTTGCATTCAGCCTTACCTCATCTAGCATACCAGTACATTCCATGTACTGATGCATACTTTCTCTTACGCTATGATGTCTTATATCATAGGTTCGAATGCTTTGGTTCCCAACCGTGCATAGACAGATTCAGATTCAGCCAGCATTAGATTTAGAAGTGAGTCCTTATATATTAAGGATATGCTTTATTTTAGTATTTCAGTAAACTCAATATTTTTGTAGAGGGATTTAGTTGGGGGATTGTCCCATCAACTCCACTTTAAGACAGTTTCAGTTAGAGGCTTTTCAAACTAGTTGTCAGATAATATCCAGTTTTACAGATTGTTATTTCTGTTGTTACACTTTATCAGTATTTAGATTTTGAACCTTATGGAAATTCATCCAAATTTTGCATTTATTTCATGATTATTATATACTGCTCACAGAAGATATCAGTCATGGGTTAGCTTGTGGTCCTTCGGGGTCGTAAGCACCGTGTGACAACTAGAGGGTAGTCCCGAGTCGTTACATAAGGCTCTACAAACAATCATACTACACTATTGAACTTTATTTGTTAGATTATTTATCTTGGTTGTTGATTCGCAGGGTTTATTGTATGATCATGGTCTCCCGACCTCTATTCTTCTACCTAACTGGACGTTACAACTATATCGTTAAAAGGGGATGCAATAATCCATTTAGATTCATTAAGATGTCATCTTTCAAGTGAACCAAGCAAGGCTTCTAGGTATATCCCTATACTCTAATTCAAATCCCTTATTTTTTTAAAAGAATAAGAATATTTCTCTACTTATCCCTACGTTTTATTCTCTTATTCCCCCTCCCAGATTCACAAAGACGAAAGTGAATGTATTATAAGGGTCGCAAATCCTTAAAATAGTTATAACAAGGATAAATAAACAACTAAATATGATAAGAAATCAAACTAAATCAATTCAAAGCAATAGTAATCAAGTTCTTGGCCTTAACCCCGGAAAGGGAGTGTTTAGCCTCTCGTGGACATAACCATAATCACTATGGATGAATACATAATAAAATCCATAAATAAGATAAAGTAAAAGAATAAAAAACCTAATTGAAGTTCTTTTCATCCCCCGTCCACGTTACAAAGTCATCCAAGGTGTTTTACAATATGTTCAAGTGTCCTGTTTATATGTAGGAGGACGATTTTGGCTATGTTAGGAATAAGGTGTGCGACGCGAGCATTTGTACCATGGGAATGGGGTTTGTGCTGTAATCCTCATTCCATGGTAATAGGGTGTGCTCAGTGAGCCTCATTTCCTTTGAATAGGGTGTGCGCCGCAATTTCCTTCTTTGGGAGCCGGGTGTCGCACGACCGCACTCACGAAAGACTGTCAGTGATATACTGGAGGAAGGTGGGGATGACGTCAAGTCCTTTGTGGGGTAGGGGACCAGACTGGTGAGGAGCATTGTTTTGAGGGAGAGAAAGCGTGGTTGACAAACCAATCATCGGAGGCGGGGCTATTCCCATACCCTCACTAGAATTTCCTTTTGACGTCTAAACATGTCTTAAGCATTTGTCCTACCAACCCAAGCCTCATGGTGTTGTTTTCACTTATTTTACAGCTTTTTCATCATCCATACATCATCATAATCAACTTACCAAGTATCCTATAGCATCAAACACCACATATTAGAGCTGAAAACAACACAACATTCATGACAATGAACTAGAAACTTAAGCTAAGAACTAGTTTTGCCCTTTTAAACTTTAACTTATTATTTGAATCTTGGCTCAATTCACTTGCACTTTAAACACTATAAACAAGTTTTTCCATAGATAATTACACAATAATAATATTAGGAACTCATTAAACAAACTAGAATTCATCGAGATCCACTAGAACAAGCCTTAGTTCAAGCTAGTTACACTAGTTTTCTCTTTTGAACTCTAAGTGACCCAATTAAGCACAAACATGTTTGAAAGACACCTTTAACATTGTAATAACATACTTGAACACTTATATGCTTATTTATACCATCAACACTACATTAAGCACACAAATTATCCTCTAAACAAGGTTAAATAAGCCAGATAATAACCCTGAAGTGTGTAAATCCACCCCAGACCACACATTAACTTGCTTTAGAGGTCTTATTAGTCTATTTTTTTATCACCATGCATCATGTTGTCATTTATGATTTTTGATATATCAAGTGTCGTCTTGCAATAACAATAACCCACTCGGTTAAACAAAATTAAGTTATCCAACATTTTACTTTTTAAATCTTTCTTTATCTCAATAGGTAAATACCTGTGTACTTTAAAATTGGCTAAAATATTACTTCTTAGTTCTTTCTTTATTTGAACTATATATTGAAAGCCTTTAACATTTCCATACTTCAAAATTAATTACGGTTTTGTTAACCTATAAAAATCCACTCTTTATTAAACTATAATCCATTCCACATAACTTTTTTTTCTACGGTAATATTTGTACATTTTTCTCCTATTTCTTTTTCATATTGATTTATTTTAAAGTAATAAACACTCATAATTACTATGCATCTATTTTAAAGTATTTTCTATTTTACTGCATTTGTACCTCTTACATACAAATATTAATTGTTTGACCCCAGCTATACTCACTTAACAAAGCAAAAGGACAAACAATACCATCTATTAGACTATACCTGCCACACCATGCTTTTTGACAATTTTTTTATAAGAGTTTAACCCTGACCAAGTTTCCTGGTAAGTGAGTTAAACACAATTCAAATGCTTTTTAGTCAATTTATCCCAAATACTAATTTAGTCTTGAACGTATTTTATGATTGATCTCAGATAATAATTTCTCTAGAAACAATAAAACAAAAGCCATAAATTAACCAAAAAACTGTAGGATTTGTGTCAATTAGGTTTATCTGGATTCTGATCGAAAATGCTAGGTACACATGACATGCACATACTCTAAACTACTATATATTCCTATGTGTATATATATATATATATATATAGAAAGAGAGAGATATTCCTATTCAGGGACGGATCTATGGTAGCAGGTGGGGTTCCCAGGAACCCCCACCCACTATCGTAAGACTTATAATTATCATTAGAAAAATTCTCAATTGGTTTAAATATTAACAAGTAGGAACCCATAATAAAGTAATGTAATAGCTTAGTGGTAGGAGTCTTAGACTTGAGATGCATGCCATGCTGATCTTGGTCATGAGTTTGAACCTCTATGGAGGTTTTTTTTTGTTTAATTTTTTCAGCTTTAATTATTTTATCGGAAACCCACAAGTTTGAAATCCTAGATCTGCCTTGTTCTCAATCCATTTTATCTGAATTGTTGTGGTTTGAAGAGTCAAACAACTTTTGCTTTTGACTTTAATTTCTCAAATTATGTTTAAATATTTTAAACTATGCTATGTTGACTTGGTACTTTTTGTACAATTCAGATATGGAAATTTTATTCTTTAAGAATCTATACCTAAAATAAAATTAGAACAAAAGGATACAGGATTGCAACTCTACAATAAGAGATCACCCTACGTTTCGTACGTTTTCTTGTATCTTTTATTTTTTAAAGATAAAAGGGATGCATTCTATTAGCAATAGTAGAAAAAACTTTGCTTCTTTTTACAAAGAGTGATTGGGAAGTAATCCATGTAAAGCTATCTCTTATGGGCAATTCATATCTAACAAACATATAATTGATTGTATTTCCATGTCAAATTCACTTTAAAACCACAAACAAGTCCTTCAAAAATCAATCAATCAAGCATCGTATTTTTTGCCTTCAATGTCCTACCTAACTAATAGATTTGCATTAAGGTACTTTTTTTTTTCTAATGCTTTATGAGTAGGTCATGACTGAGGCCCGTTTTTCATGACA
>NW_025859396.1:140332-146652 GCF_002878395.1 Capsicum annuum
CTAATGCTTTATGAGTAGGTCATGACTGAGGCCCGTTTTTCATGACAGATGGTCAAAATTTAACAAAATGGTGAAGGAAAAAACAAAAAATTTTGCAAACACCAAAATACATTTGTTTATATAGGGTTAAGCTTTGTGATTGAGTAATTGTAGTGCTGATACTGTTGGATTTTTTGTTTAAATTAAATTATCAATAATAAGTTTTTCAAATGAAAAGTGTCTTCTAAATTAGGTTATGACTTTTGTGAAGAATTGTTTTTTAGTGGAAGGTTGAGTCCTTTCAATCTATGGTTTTCAATGATTCTATTTAAATTGCAACTACTTATTTTCTAACATAACTTTTTCTGTCTTCTCTGTCACCTGGGAATAAATGTTTTCTTCTCCAAAATGATCAAGTTTCAAAGTTCTTGTTTTTCAGAAGAATCTCTTCACTATTTGTTTAGTAAAGAATTCAATAGGCTTGTCATATCCACTAAAACTATTTGCATATAATTTTATAACAATCTTGTAGAGGAAAGAAAATAAATATCGTTTTTAGAAAAGCGTTTCGCGCGTGTTTCAAGCCTCAAATCCTATTTTAGTTATTCGAATTACTAAGCCTTGTAGTACTAGATTTATCATATTTATTGAAAATGCTATGTCATAGCATTTCTTAGTTATTTGGTTTAACCTTATCAATTCTTCTATATTATTTTAAAGTATACTATATGCTCTGTATTTTTAGTTTTTATGTAATCGAGTAGATTCTTTTTCATAAGTATTTCTATTAATCTTATTTTCTCCATATCTTTCCTCCAATATTCTAAGTATTCGTAATTTATCATTTTAGTCTGAGTAATACCAATCTGAATAATAATATCTACCATCAAAATTTATATTTTCTAACTCTTGTTCTATCCATTCAGTATTTAGTAACTCATCTTCAAAATCAAATATCTTTTCCCATATGAGTTTTCTATATCTATTAGTCACAAAGGCTATTCGTATGTCACTTTCATAGCCTTTAATATCTTATCTCCTTGTTTATCTCTTCATTGCTCCATTGTTTTCTATCTTTTGTTTGTCTTCCAGCTAGAGTCCTTATCTTCTTTTATTCTAGTTGAACTTTCGGGAACACATTATTTTCTCCATTGCATTTTGAGCATAGGTGGTCTGGATATTTATGTCCTATTAATTTATAATATCTTGTTAGTAACTCTTCTGAAATAAATTCCTTCTTAATTGCTCTTGTGGTTAGTTGTTTTTCTGGATTTAGTAATGTCAAAATTCATCTTTGAACTTCTTCTATATCTGACTACTGTAGCTTCCTTGAATTTGAATAGATCATTAGTTGGTCTCATAAATAGTAACTCCAAATCGGGTTTCCATTAAGATTGTTATTTGCTATCTCTTGGATAATTGTAGATATTCCAATGATTTGTTTATTTGTATAAAAATTTGGTATCTCAACTTTTGGTATATCTGGTTATTGCCTAATGTCTTCTAGTATAATCATATCTCTGGTTAATCCAATTTTCACAACTTGTATAACTGGTTTTATTTCATCATATAATATCTCAGCTTGTGTTGTATAAAACTTTATAAAAAAGATTTTCTTTGGTTATTTTCTTGTAAGTAGTGAATGCTTTGTATATTTCTGGTATAGTTGTTAGTTCGTTTCCATCTTGAGTATATATGGTATTCAGTAGTCCATAACTGAAACAAGTTCTAAGTAGGTTTGGATTAGTTTTTGGTAGTGCAATTAACTTGTTGTATCCTTGTAGTTTTTGGGTTATATAGTCTGTGTTTGGTTCTTGGATATTTGTAGCTCTGGGTTTAAGATTCAAGTAAGTTTGTATTTTCTAGATGTTTTCTATGTATAATCTAGTTATATGGTTATATGCTTTTTTGTCTTGATTCAAACTTTCTAGATATATGGTAGTTTATAGGGATACAAATAAAGGGTCTTTTGGTATATTTGGTATAAATGGTTTTTCGAATATCCTATTCAGATTTAATCCTTGTCTATTAACTCCTTTGCTTGTACCTGCAAACATAGATTGATAAAGATTATGGGTTTTATGGAGTGTCCCAACGTCTCCTTTTAGCTCTTGAATTTTGATATCTTCCGATAGACATAGCTCTGCATTTTTATAGTCATGCGGCTGACTTGTAGCTTTAGACTTCAGTTTACTTTCATTAGTCTTTAGCTTTTTTACCTAACTGCCCATACTGTCCACTTTCAGTGAAAGCGTAGTTAGCTTATTTTCTGTTATATCAGTCTGTGTAGCTTTGTCTTGATATGTAATCTGCAATAACATTCTTGTTAGTACTGATTATTTCAACTGTAAATGTAAAATTCAATATATTTAATACCAATCTCCGTATTTCTTTTGTTGTTACTGAATTTTGTATTTTCTTAGTTAGCCACCATCGTATCTGTGTATTATCTGTTCGTATAATAAATTTGTTATATACAATATATGGTTCAAATGCTAATAAACACTTATATAATGAACATAATTCTTTTCTATTTATTTCTCATTTTCTTTCTGTTTCGTTAAACGTTCCTGAGTAATATCTACAATGATGTTCTAATTTTTTGTTTTCATACTTGTATTTCAGTACTCCTCCATAGTTGTGCTCATTCGCATCTGCTTCTACTATGTATGTAAAATTTTTATTTTTATCTGGAAATTGTAATTTTGGTAGGTTTTTACAAAGTATCTTTATTTTTTGCACTTGTTTTTTATTTTCTTCACTATAATTATATTCTACAACCTTTTTCAATTTCTTCTGTAAAGGTTTTAAACTTTCTGCTAATTTTGGTATGTATTCTCTTACTTGATTTACTAATCCTAAAAATGATTGTAATTTTTTTTTTGTATCTAATTCTTCTTTTGAATTTATTATTTTTTGTACTATATAATGTTGCATTTTTACTCCATTTTTATCTATTTGTATTCTTAAAAATTCTATCTGGATTTTCATTATTTCTGTCTTCTTTTCACTTAAGCTTATTCCTGAATTTTCTATTATATTTACAAATTGTTCTAATAAGTTTAGGTGTTCTTCTTTAGTTTTTGAATATAGCAATATATCGTCTATATATACTATACAGTTAGGTAATTGTTTGAAATAATTATCCATAAAATGTTGATATCTACCTAGTGCATTTTTATATCCAAATGATAGTACATTTCATTCATAAAATCCTTGTGGTACTGTGAATGCAGTTAATTTTTTAGTTTCTTCTTCTAATTTTAAATGGTAAAATCCTGATTTAGAATCAAATTTGCTGAAATAATTATATCCTTGTATTTGTCTTATTTTTAATATTTTTTTTTGGTATTGGGTAATTATATGTCATAGATTTTGCGTTTAGGCTCCTATAGTCAATAACCATTCTACTTTTTCCACTTTTTTGTTCACTATGTTTATTTACTATAAATGTTGGGCTAGTGTGTTTACCATTACTTTTTTGTATATATTGTCTTTCTAACAGTTCATTTATATGCATTTCAAATTCTTTTAGATCGTCAAAATTTTATGTTAGTGGTTTTTGAGTTATTATACTATCTTTATTTATTGGTTTAATTTTTGCAGTAGTTTTACGTTTTTCCCATCCTTTTAATGTATCTTCACTATATAGTTGTTTTAATTTATTTTTTATTATTTCTACTTTATCTATTGAAAATATGGTCATTTCTTCCTTATTTATAGAGAATATAACAAATTCTATCGTGTCTTCAGTAGTTTTTATATTTTTAAATTTTTGTATAATTTTTTCACTTCCTTTTATCCAATCTGTTTTCTTTCTTATTTTATTAGTAACTCTTTTTGCTCTTACCTTTTGTTTGCATGGTGTTGTAAACCACCAATGTGTTTTAGTTATTATGTATGGATATAGTTTATGTAAAAATGACATTCCTAAAAGCATATCTTTTGATGTTAGTTCGTAATTATAACTTTCTTCTGTTATTAATATTTTAGCCCATATTTGTATTTTTACATTTCTAGCTTTATAAGTAATTAGACTCCCTTCATTATTAAATCCTTTAACTACTATTGGTGTTCTTAACTTATCCCAATTACTTTCTGGTAAACAGTTATATCTACATAAATTGGCTTCTGCTCCTGTATCTATCATTGGCGTATAATATCTATTTAATATCCTTCTACTATTATCTTCATGAGTACGTATATTTTCATATTAAAACTCTTTTTATTAACAATTTTTCTTTATTATATGTTATGGTTAATTGGGTATGTTCTATATTGTATGGTTTTATTTGTTCCAACCATTTTATTTCTAATATTATATCTGCTTTTTGTGTTTCTTCTTTTACTTCAAATTCAATTTTTATCTTTCTGACTCCTATTATAATTTTTTTTCAGTCGTATTTTTAATAATTATTAGGTTTCTTGGCAAATCTGGACATTTATCATTATTTTGTTTTAATTTTCTTCAATTTTTACTAAGTATTTCATTATATAATTATCTTCTTGTCCTGTGTTTATTATTATTAAATATTCTTGTTCATCTATTGTTCCTATTATATAATATTGAGTTAGGTTAGGTTTTGGAGTTATCTCATATGCTATTCTTTTTTTATGGTTCTAGTTTTCACAAGATATTCTTCTTGGTGTTCTTATTCTTTCATTTACTATTTCCAAATCTTCTTCTATATCGATATTTTGGTAGCTATAATCATTATTATCTATGATTTTTACAAATTGCTCAAAAGGGTTTTCTATTTGTATTTTGTTTATTTTATTTTTTTAAGTTATTTTATGCTTTGTTGTTAATATATAAATTTTTACATCTTGCTATAAATATTTTACTTCTTGGGGTTAATTCTATTCTTGATATTTTCCAATATAGTACTAATGACTTATCTATATTTTTATCTGTTATTGGTACTGAATAATTTGCACTTATTATAAATTTAAATTTTTGGTATATTAGATTCCCTGTTATAGCACTTATTATGCTTTTTTCTATAGGTTTTACGATCCTATCATCTGCTAAATGTAGTTCTATTGGTGTATCTATTCCTTCTCTAAACCATGCTTTTATTAATATTTCTGTTCCTCCAAGGTGTACATATTTTATTGGGTCTTTACTTTTTATATCTTGTATTTCTTTATCAACTATTCTTTTTGTTACTAGTGATATACTAGCTTTTCCTTTCGCGTATCTACAATCTATTATATGTTCTTTTTGGCTTACAACGTAGTATTCTTCTTTCCGTCTATTTAATGTATTCCTTATTGTTGGTATTTTAAATATTTTTCTGCACCTAAGTCTAATTCTTTTCCTTTTATTTCTTCAAATATATTACTATCAAATATAATTTTTTGGTATATTTGTTCTTCATTTAAATATTCTTTCTTTTTTATTATTTGTATACTTTCTTCAGTCATTTAATTCATCTAATTCGCTATCTATTTCGTTATCTGTTTCATTTTTCGAGATTTCATAGATACTATCTTCACTTTCTAATTCATAATCTATATAATTAATTTGCATATATTCTGTATTTATTATCTTTATTTCTGATATTTTTTTCTTTTTTGGATCTTTGGGCACTTTACAATCTTTAGCTAGGTGTCCTAATTTTCCACAGTTATAACATTTACATTCTTTTATAGATTTCTTCTTTCTATATGGTCTTTTATGTTTATAGTCTTTTACGTAATATCTTTTTCTTGGTTTTTTATATTTATATTGGGATTTCTTATATTTATTATATTTCTTATGTCTTTTTCTTTTCTTGTAGTATTTTTCTTCACATCCAAATTGGGGTGTTATTTTATCTTTGCAACATGCTAAATTATTTATTAATGTTTTTTCCATTTTTAATTCTTCCCTATATTTTTCTCATATATTCATATACTATTGTTGTAAAAATTTTATCCTTGCACCTAGAGTACCTACTATTTTTGCTTCATCCCAGCTTTTTATTATTTTAAACTAAATGGTTCAGGTAGTTTGCTAAAATATAATCTCCTTATTTCCTTACTTTCTTCTACATTATATTTGCCCTTATAATAATATTCATTGAATGCACATGTATATTCATCTATGTAGCACATATTACATATTGCTAATTTCAACATTAAATTCCTATTTGTATCCTTTTCTATATTTTGTTCTTCTTCTTCTGTTTCTATACTACTAAATTCATAGCGGTATATATAATTCTACTTTCTGGCTTAGTGTTGGTAGATCTGCGTTAATCTCCTTAAGGAAACACTTTTGATTTTCAGAACCCTTGAAAAACTTAGTAAGCAATGCTTTCATCCTCGAGTCAGCATCACTGTTCCCCAGTGGAATA
>NW_025859396.1:149652-157685 GCF_002878395.1 Capsicum annuum
TTTTAACTCTATATCTAGTTAGTCCTTTTATAAGTGGATCTAACATATTATCCTTTAAATTCACATATTTAATTGTTATAATTCCACTAGAGAGTAGTTTTCTTATGATATTATGTCTCCACCATATGTGATGACATTTTTTGTTATACATCATGTTTCCTATCCTAACTATTCTAGATTAATATAAAAATATAAGAAGAAGTACACATAGATAAAGGCTTAGTAATTTGAACAACTAACACAAGATTTGAGGCTTGAAACATGCACAGAATATATTCTAAAAATGATATTTATTTTCTCTCCTCTACAAGATTATTGTGAGATTATATACAAATAGTTTTAGCAGATATGATAAGCCTATTGAATTCTTGACTAAGAAAATAGTGAAGAGATTCTTCTAAAAAATAAGAACTATGAAACTTGATCTTTTGGAGAAGAAAATGTTTATTCTCAGATAATAGAGAAGACAGAAAATGTTATGTTAGAAAATAAGTTGTTGGGGTTTAAATAGAATTGTTAGAAATCACAGAATGAAAGGACACAACCATTCACTAAAAGTCACCCCTTCATAAAAAACATAACCTTTAATTTAAAAGACACTTTTTCATTAAAGACTTACTATTGATAATTTATCTTAAATATAAAATCCGACAATCCTCCAGTTGTTTAAATAAAAATTAGGATACAAAGATCAAGTCATGTTCACGCATAGAGTAATGTATATTTTGATTTGAACATCACCTTAGTTCAATGTCACAAGATAAAATTAAAATTCCATGTAGGTAATAGATTTGAACATGTTATTTCTGGTGATAACATCGGTGACGCTACACACATAAATATTTCATTCCTTCTTTCTTATCAACGTGCTTAGCAATTTTATGGGAAAGTACTATCCAAAATTAATGAACATTTATGATAGCAAATCTAACTCTCAATCAAAGCGGCACTACTTCAATGTTCATATAGCTAAAGTTCTTTCATTGCCTTTGTCATATTTGAGACACTTGTTCCTTGAATTGAACCTCATTAAGAGTAATTAAACTAAATCCCATAAACAATGACAATCAGTACTATTATATCTCTTACTTAAGTACTGAAACATCCACGTATCAATAACTTATTATTACCCTTCGAACCTATAACAATGCACTTCACAGTGTTGGGTAGGGCTGCCACTATTGGTGGATCTAATTTAAGAAGTTTTGATATAATTAAACTTGAAGTTGTATTCAATAACTTCCTTTTAAGAAACTTAGTAAATAGATTAGTCTAACTCATTTGATCCCACCAATGTGATATAAGTCATTCCATCTTAAAAACTTTCTCACATAATCATGTCAATAGCATATGTGTTTTGACTCTCCATTATATAATCTTCATTAGTTCGAGTTAAAGTGGATTGACTATCACAAATAGAGATCATATTTTGAAAAATCAATGGATTCTCTTTATAATTCCTCAACCACTCACTCATTAATTTGCATGTTTCTACTAATGCAAGATTTTCCTGGTTTCAACAAATTGTACCTCCTCACAAGGTAAATATCTATCATGTGGTAAATTTATTTTCTTTCACAAATTTGATACCAATTTGTATTGATATATCCTTATGAAATAGTATGAAATTAGAGTTCTCAAATCTTTATTTCTCTGTAGAAAACTAAGAACTTGACTACTGGCTAATCCGATAGCACTTGTTTACACAAGTTAATCCTTAATTTATTATTATTATAGGTAAACTTGATCTCAGACCAAATGAGGTTTGTATTGACCTCTTTTATGTTTAAGTAACTAATTTATTTAGCACTTTCTCAATGTAATGATATTAACTCAATAGTTACCCCATTATATTTTTTAGTTAATAACTAATATAGTATCAACTTGTTTAAGATTCTTTATTTTAAAAATGAAAATGAAATTCTCATTATTTCTATAATGATTTTTGTATCATTTCTTTCGACCATCATATTTATAAACTATTAAAAAACATCACATATCCATCAAGAATCGTAAGATAAAGGTAGACTAATTATCTCAAGTTTATGCTCATTAAATACACACTCATTTTATTGTTGAATTTTAATCACATGTCAAAACACCCTCACACTTTAAACATATCAAGTGTCTTTTGATATCATATATTGTAATACCCCATATTATTCTTAGCTCGGTTCAACACCTAGTTGCATGCATAAGAAGGTTAAAAAACTAAAAATTTCACTAAGTTTGGGGACTTAGTTATTTTTAAGGCCTCTTATCTTCAAAGATTTTTAAATTGGTCTTCCCGAACCCAAGATGTTGGTTTTTGAGTTAATTAATGTTCCAGGGATGTAAGGATCATGTCTCGGAGAAGTTTTAAATTTTTTAGATAAGGATTGGGTCATGTTTGGATCACGATTCCAGCAGCTACTCGCGTCAGGGCCATGTCACAGTGGTAATAGTGATGGAACCCTCATCACATCGTGGTGACCCTATAATCCACATTCTAGTTATGAAATTAATTGTTTGAGGGGTAATTATGTCTTTTCCCGTCAACTCAATACATCAAATCACGAATTATTACACCAGCTAGGGCATTATTTGCCCATCTTCTAATTTTCTCTCAAAAACAAACCCTATCTTCCCCCAAGATCATCAAATTCCATTAATTTCTCTCCAAGAAAACCAAGAATTCAAGTTTCCAAATCCAAGAACCTACAATAAAGCATTAAGATTGGTTTTTCTCTTCCAAGCTTAAGGTTTTAAGGTATGTGAGATGTTCATCCATGGGCCCTTTTCACCCATGGAGTCCAAGAATCTTTTTTTATTATTAAATTATGAGTTTTTACATGTTTAAGTTGAATTATATTTATGAAGGTATTATTAATTTTTTATTTTGAATTATGTTTACATGTGTTTTCGATAGGACAAGCCATTACATGTTTTGAATATTGAAATCCCTAGTTCATGATTTTAATATTGTAATCATGTTATTCTCGCATGTTTTACCCATTACCATGCTTAAATTCATGACTCTTATGTATTTGATGAAATGTCTAAATATTGGGTTTTGAGCAATGATCCCCTACTATGGTTTTTTAATCTTTATAAGTCATCATGGTTATTTCCATTAAGTGTTGGTGGGTTATGAACACCCAGTACCTAATTATTTACATAATTTTAGTATCTTTAAAATGATTTCAGATAAACCATGAGTATTGTCATTCAGTCAGTTATTATAAACAGTTGTTTGTTCAGTTAAGCTTAGTTCAGTCTAGTAATCAGTGTCAGTTCAGTTGGGAGTAGGATTTAGTAGTGACCAAATACAGGGATGGTGGCTTCCCCGTTTGTTAGGCAAAGTCATTAGTAGCAGCCCCTGTATTCCAAAACTATATAGCCAGCATAGATTATGAGGAGTCATCCATCAGTTAGGCTTGACTTCCTCTCAGGGGTCACCCATCAGTTAGGATTGACACCCTGGTCCTTCGAGACATTAGTTTAGTGGATCCACACAGCCAATGTTAGTACCCTGACACAGTACTAACACTCTTCCAACTGGGGTCATGGATTGAACCCCGATTAGCTTAAATTAGGGCATGTCGGTTACATGAAACCTCCCACAGTCTCAGTTCAGTATTCAGTACAAAATTCAATACAGGTTTACTTGACCATAGTATACAGACTTCCAGTTATTCAGTTATCAGATTTTAGTAATTTCATTTACAGATTATTTCAGAAACATTATATGTTTGGTCTTGCATTCTCACTATGTCAGTTTTCATGCATGCATACTCAGCTACAACAACGACAATAACAAACCCAGTGTATTTCCCCAAAGGGGGTTGGGGAGGGTAAAATGTACGTAGTCCATACTTCTACCTCTAAAGAAGTAGAGAGGTTGTTTCCGATAGATCCCTGGCTTAAGATAAAAGATAGTAGACAAGAGCGTAATAAAACATGAAGCAAGATAGATGGCATAACATAAATAAGGAATAAGACATAATAAAATAAAAATCAAAGCAATACGACATAAAATAAATAAGCGCAATATGGAATAAGAGATAAGAAATAGGACATCTAAAATAGGACACCCCCTTGTAGCAACATACACTCACAGACCAAAGACACCCACCACACCCAAACCCTCCTAAATAGGGGCTCATTCCTATGGACACGGTCCTATTATTTCTAACTCGGCTATACATGAGCTCTTCTAACTACTTGCTACAACCTACGCACTCATCCTAGCCTTTTACCCTTATCCGCGACCTCTACACCTTCCTATCTAGGGTCATATCCTCAGTAAGCTAAAGCTACTCCATGTTATGTGTAATCACTTCCCTTCGGAATTGTTCATCCTACCTCTCCTTCTCCTAAAGCCATCCAATGCTAGCCTCTCACACTTATGAATTGGGGTATTCGTGCCCCTTCTGATCATATGCCCAAACCCTCTCAGCCTTTTCTCCTGCATCTTGTCCTCCACTGAAGCCACTCCCACCTTCTTCCAGATAATCTCATTCCTAAATCTATCCCTTCTAGTAAGCCCACACATCCAACATAACATTCTCATTTCTACCACCTTCACTTTTTAAATATGGGAGTTCTTGACTAGCCAACACTCTGCTTCATACAACACGGCTGGAAGGACTACCACTTTGTATAATTTTTCATTAAGATTAAGGGGTACCTTATTATAATAAAACACTCCCAAAGGGAGCCTCCACTTCAACCAACCTACTTTAATATGGTTAGAGATATCCTCATCAATC
This sequence comes from Capsicum annuum, assembly GCF_002878395.1. Classification (NCBI taxonomy): domain Eukaryota; kingdom Viridiplantae; phylum Streptophyta; class Magnoliopsida; order Solanales; family Solanaceae; genus Capsicum; species Capsicum annuum. The sequence goes on from NW_025859396.1 coordinate 154,404, forward strand.
TCACCATTCCTCGGGATCATAGCCCCAAGATACTTAAAGTTATCGCTCTTACAAATATCCTAAAAATACAACCTTACCACTATATCATCCTCCTACCTTAAGTCACTAAACTTGTATTCCATATACTCTGTCTTGGACCTACTCAACCTAAACCCCATAGATCAGCCTAACCTCATCTCATATACTAGTACATTCAAAGTAATGATCACATACTTTTCTTCGCACTATGATGTATTATATCATAGGTTTGGACACTTAATTTCCCGACCGTACTTAGATAGCCTAGAGCTTTAGCAGTAGCAGTAGTAGTGGTGAGTCCTTATATATTGAGGACATATTTTATTTATTCAGTTATTTTTGCATTTCTTTTCAATTAATTAGTTAAAGTTAGTTGAGGCCTATCCCATCAACTCCATAGTTAGTCAGTTAGAGGATTTTCAAACAATTAGTTAGTTTATTAGACTTATCAGTTGGATTTTAGTATTTTTTACAGATGTTTCAGACTTGTGAATTTAGCTGTATTTTCAATGTTTAAACCTTATAAAATTATCAGTTATTTTCCACATATGTCTTTTATTATTAGTTTACTTAGTGCTCACAGTAGGTATCAGTTCACGGGTTAGCTTGTGGTTACTTGTGATAGTAAGCACCATTGCCACGACTAAGGGGTAGCCTTGGGTCGTGACCAAACTTGGTAGATCATAGAATAAGGTTTTATAGTGTCCTAGGAAGTTTAAAAGTCAGGTTGAGTAAAGTCTTATGCATAGATATGAAGTGCGCCACACTTATAGACAAGAGGCTACAAAATGTTCAGGAAAATATTTCCCTTCTTTTAGTATTCATGTCATGAGAATGAGCATAAGCTCTATTTAAAACTATCTTTATGACTCATTCTTCCTTGTATTTACAGATAATACCTCCCAAAATAAATAAAATAAGAAGAAATAGAAAGTAGCCCGTACCTTTGCCTATTTAGGAAGATCCCCTAAATAAGCACGTCTCTTATGCTGAGTTCAGAGCTGCATTCACTACTTTAGCTCTCTTAGTAGTTGCTTATAATAATCAGCAGGCTGCTTTCCAGCTAACCTAGTGAACAATACAGCTGCAGCTAGGATTCAGGATTTTACCCAAATGAACCTCTCTCAGTTTTTGGGATCCAAGTCTGATAAGGACCCGCAAGATTTTATTGATATAGTTTAGAAAGTAATAAATATCATGGGTGTCACACTAAGTGAGAGTGTAGAGTTGGTTGCTTACCAGTTGTAGGATATAGCTCACACCTGGTTTAAGCAGTGGAAGAATAATCGTGGTTTTGATAGAGGGCCTATTGAGTGGGAGGAGTTTACCACAGCCTTCTTAGATAGATTCTTTTCGTTAGAGATAAGGGAAGCTAAGGTGTTGCAGTTTATTAATTTGAAGCACAATAATATGAATATGAAGGAATACTCACTTAAGTTCACTCAGTTGGTGAGGCATGCTCCTTCAATAGTGGCTAATAAGAGGTCTAGAATGAGTAAGTTTTTTTCTAGTATAGCTGATAGTATGGTCAAAAAATGTAAGACTACTATGTTGATTTAGGAGATGGGCCTATCAAGGCTTATGTTTTATACTCAACAGATTGAGGAAGAGAATATTAAGAAAAAATAAAGATAGAATAAGAGGGGTAGGACAGGTAGTTTTAACTTTTCCTAGTCGAGGTTAGAAGGTGGTAAGTTTTCTCAGTTTTGTTAAAAGTTTTTAGACTCAACTCTATCTTCAGCTAGTGTACTAGTATCGAAATTCAAAAATAATAGTTGAGATAGGGCACCAGGCTCCAAGTCCCAAGGTAGTATGAACAGTGATCGTACTAATCCACTTTGCCAGAAATACGATAGAAATCACCAGGGTATGTGTAAGGCTAGTAGTGATATTTTTTTTGGATGTGTCAAGCCAGGCCACAAGATCCGAGAGTGTATGGTGGTGTCGCAGAGGGGCAGAAATAATCGCCAACAGGTCCAGAATACTTCTTCAGCAACACTTACAGGTCGGTCAACTCATCTGGGCAACACTTCTAGTGTGACCAGTGGAAAATGCCAAAATAGACTGTATGTACATCAGTCCTATCATGATCAGTAAAGCTCTCTTGATATGGTTATGGGTACGTTACAGGTCTTTCTTCTTCATGTGTATGTTTTATTAGACCCTAGATCCTCACTTTCTTTTGTAACCCCATATATATCTGTCAATTTTGATGTCAGTCTAGTAAAATTAGTAGAGCCTTTCTCAGTGTCTACCCTAGTGGGAATCTATTATAGCCATACAGGTATACAAAAATTATCCAATTATAATATCTCAAAAATTATTTTAGTTGATCTTGTAGAGTTAGATATGACTTATTTTGATGTCATTTTTGACATGGATTAGCTCCACTCATGTTACACCTCAAACGACTGTAGAAATAGGGTTGTTCAATTTTTGTTTCCCAATGAATCAATTATTGAATAGAGAGGTAGCACTTCAGTGCTTAGGGGTTAAATTATGCCATATATTAAGGCAAGAAGAATGATATCTAAGGGGTGTGTTTACCATCTTGTTTGAGTTAAATACTCTAGTTCTGAGACCCCACATCTCGAGTCAGTTTCAGTAGTAAGGGAATTTCTAGATGTGTTCCCTAAAGATCTTCCTAAAGTTTCTCCCAAAAAGGAAATTGACTTTGAAATAGATCTCGTTCTAGATACCCAGCCTATCTCCATTCCTACCTACAGAATAGCTCCAGCTGAGCTAAAAGAGTTAAAAGATCAGTTGAAAAATATCTTAGATAAGGGATTCATCGGGCCCAATGTTTCCTCATGAAGTGCTCCAGTCCTTTTTGTATGTAAGAAATATGGTTCTCTTAGAATGTGCATCGATTACCATCAGTTGAACAAAGTCACAATCAAGAATAAGTATCCACTCCCAAGGATTGATAACTTATTTGACCAACTTTAGGGTGCCAGTTATTTCTCTAAAATAGACCTCAAATTCGACTATCATCAGCTCAGAGTCAAAGAATGTGACATTTCAAAGACAACCTTTAGAACTCGATATGGTCTCTTTGAATTTCTAGTTATGTCTTTTGGACTAACAAATTCCCCAATAGCTTTCATAGACTTGATGAATAGAGTGTTTAAGAAGTACTTAGACATGTTCGTCATAGTCTTCATTGATGATATTCTCATCCATTCCCGTAGTGAAAATGATCATGCAGACCATCTTTAAATTATGTTGCAGACTCTTAAAGCCCACCAGTTATTCGCCAAATTC
>NW_025859396.1:160685-168231 GCF_002878395.1 Capsicum annuum
TGTCATGAAAAACGGGCCTCAGTCATGACCTACTCATAAAGCATTAGGAAAAAAAGTACCTTAATGCAAATCTATTAGTTAGGTAGGACATTGAAGGCAAAAAATATGATGCTTGATTGATTGATTTTTGAAGGACTTGTTTGTGGTTTTAAAGTGAATTTGACGTGGAAATACAATCAATTATATGTTTGTTAGATATGAATTTCCCATAAGAGATAGCTTTACATGGATTACTTCCTAATCACTCTTTGTAAAAAGAAGCAAAGTTTTTTCTACTATTGCTAATAGAATGCATCCCTTTTATCTTTAAAAAATAAAAGATACAAGAAAACGTATGAAATGTAGGGTGATCTCTTATTGTAGAGTTGCAATCCTGTATCCTTTTGTTCTAATTTTATTTTAGGTATAGATTCTTAAAGAATAAAATTTCCATATCTGAATTGTACAAAAAGTACCAAGTCAACATAGCATAGTTTAAAATATTTAAACATAATTTGAGAAATTAAAGTCAAAAGCAAAAGTTGTTTGACTCTTCAAACCACAACAATTCAGATAAAATGGAATGGGAACAGAGGCAGATCCAGGATTTCAAACTTGTGGGTTCCCGATAAAATAAATAAAGCTGAAAAAATTAAACAAAAAAAAACCTCCATAGAGGTTCAAACTCATGACCAAGATCAGCATGGCATGCATCTCAAGTCTAAGACTCCTACCACTAAGCTATTACATTACTTTATTATGGGTTCCTACTTGTTAATATTTAAACCAATTGAGAATTTTTCTAATGATAATTATAAGCCTTACGATAGTGGGTGGGGCTTCCTGGGAACCCCACCTGCTACCATAGATCCATCCCTGAATAGGAATATCTCTTTCTCTCTTTCTCTCTCTATATATATATACATAGGAATATATACTAGTTTAGAGTATGTGCATTTCATGTGTACCTAGCATTTTCGATCAGAATCCAGATAAACCTAATTGACACAAATCCTACAATTTTTTGGTTAATTTATGGCTTTTGTTTTATTGTTTCTAGAGAAATTATTATCTGAGATCAATCATAAAATACGTTCAAGACTAAATTAGTATTTGGGATTGATCAAACCTGCATATAAATTGACTAAAAAGCATTTGAATTATGTTTAACTCACTTACCAGGAAACTTGGTCAGGGTTAAACTCTTATAAAAAAATTGTCAAAAAGCATGGTGTGGTAGGTATAGTCTAATAGATGGTATTGTTTGTCCTTTTGCTTTGTTAAGTGAGTATAGCTGGGGTCAAACAATTAATATTTGTATGTAAGAGGTACAAATGCAGTAAAATAGAAAATACTTTAAAATAGATGCATAGTAATTATGAGTGTTTATTACTTTAAAATAAATCAATATGAAAAAGAAATAGGAGAAAAATGTACGAATATTACCGTAGAAAAAAAAGTTATGTGGAATGGATTATAGTTTAATAAAGAGTGGATTTTTATAGGTTAACAAAATTGTAATTAATTTTGAAGTATGGAAATGTTAAAGACTTTCAATATATAGTTCAAATAAAGAAAGAACTAAGAAGTAATATTTTAGCCAATTTTAAAGTACACAGGTATTTACCTATTGAGATAAAGAAAGATTTAAAAAGTAAAATGTTGGATGACTTAATTTTGTTTAACCGAGTGGGTTATTGTTATTGCAAGATGACACTTGATATATCAAAAATCATAAATGACAAAATGATGCATGGTGATAAAAAATAGACTAATAAGACCTCTAAAGCAAGTTGATGTGTGGTCTGGGGTGGATTTACACACTTCAGGGTTATTATCCGGCTTATTTAACCTTGTTTAGAGGATAATTTGTGTGCTTAATGTAGTGTTGATGGTATAACTAAGCATATAAGTGTTCAAGTATGTTATTACAATGTTAAAGGTGTCTTTCAAACAAGTTTGTGCTTAATTGGGTCACTTAGAGTTCAAAAGAGAAAACTAGTGTAACTAGCTTGAACTAAGGCTTGTTCTAGTGGATCTCGATGAATTCTACTATGTTTAATGAGTTCCTAATATTATTATTGTGTAATTATCTATGAAAAAACTTGTTTATAGTGTTTAAAGTGCAAGTGAATTGAGCTAAGAGTCAAATAATAAGTTAAAGTTTAAAAGGGCAAAACTAGTTCTTAGCTTAAGTTTCTAGTTCATTGTCATGAATGTTGTGTTGTTTTGAGCTCTAATATGTGGTGTTTGATGCTATAGGATACTTGGTAAGTTGATTATGATGATATATGGATGATGAAAAAGCTGTAAAATAAGTGAAAACAACACCATGAGGCTTGGGTAGGTAGGACAAATGCTTAAGACATGTTTAGACGTCAAAAGGAAATTCTAGTGAGGGTATGGGAATAGCTCCGCGGCGCACACCCTATTCAAAGGAAATGAGGCTCACGGAGCACACCCTATTACCATGGAATGAGGATTACAGCACAAACCCCATTCCCATGGTACAGATGCTCGCATCGCACACCTTATTCCCAACACAGCCAAAATCGTCCTCCTACATATAAATAGGACACTGAACATATTGTAAAACACCTTGGACGACTTTGTAACGTGGACAGGGGATGAAAAGAACTTCAATTATGTTTTTTATTCTTTTACTTTATCTTATTTATGGATTTTATTATGTATTCATCCATAGTGATTATGGTTATGTCCACGAGAGGCTAAACGCTCCCTTTCCGGGGTTAAGGCCAAGAACTTGATTACTATTGCTTTGAATTGATTTAGTTTGATTTCTTATCATATTTGGTTGTTTATTTATCCTTGTTATAACTATTTTAAGGATTTGCGACCCTTATAATACATTCACTTTCGTCTTTGTGAATCTGGGAGGGGGAATTAGAGAATAAAACGTAGGGATAAATAGAGCAATGTTCTTATTCTTTTAAAAAAATAAGGGATTTGAATTAGAGTATAGGGATATACCTAGAAGCCTTGCTTGGTTCACTTGCAAGATGACATCTTAATGAATCTAAATGGATTATTGCATCCCCTCTTAACGATATAGTTGTAACGTCCAGTTAGGTAGAAGATTAGAGGTCGGGAGACCATGATCATACAATAAACCCTGCGAATCAACAACCAAGATAAGTAATCTAACAAATAAAGTTCAATAGTTTAGTATGATTGTTTGTAGAGCCTTATGTAATGACTCGGGACTACCCTCTAGTTGTCACAGGTGCTTACGACCCCAAGCTAACCCATGACTGATATCTTCTGTGAGCACTATATAATAATCATGAAATAAATGCAAAATTTGGATGAATTGCCATAAGGTTCAAAATCTAAATACTGATAAAGTGTAACAACAGAAATAACAATCTGTAAAACTGGATATTGTCTGACAACTAGTTTGAAAAGCCTCTAACTGAAACTGTCTTAAAGTGGAGTTGATGGGACAATCCCCTAACTAACTCCCTCTACAAAATATTGAGTTTACTGAAATACTAAAATAAAGCATATCCTCGATATAAAAGGACTCACTTCTAAATCTAATACTGGCTGAATCTGAATCTATCTATGCGCGGTTGGGAACCAAAGCATTCGAACCTATGATATAAGACATCATAGCGTAAGAGAAATTATGCATCAGTACATGGAATGTACTGGTATGCTAGATGAGGTAAGGCTGAATGCAAAGGTTCATATGCATAAACAATACTGACTGAATGATTTAGAGTAACTGAACACGAGAGTACATGAAAACTGTAACTACTGTAACTACTGAGTATGCAATACTGCGTATGTACGTGAATGTATACTGTAACTGATCTTTTCTAAAGCTAAGTACTGAATTCTAATAACTGAGTTACGGATACTAATTGACTGTATCTAATAGTCCTAATTCTGTAGAACTGAACTGAATTCTATACTAAGACTGAAACCGAAACTATGGAAGGTAAATATCTAACTGACATACCTCTTTCTTATCTAATTGGGGTCCAACCTATAACCCCAACTAGAAGGGTACTAATACTATGCCACGGGTACTAACAACTAATGTGGAGTCAGGCCTAATCTAGCGGGTGACCCCTGAGATCAGTCCTAAACTAGCGGGTGATCCCTGAATATGTCAGTCCTATCTAACGGGTGATATCTCATAACCTACGCTGGCTATCTAGTTTTGGAACTTAGGAATTACTTCTAGGGACTTAGTCCTAACTAATGGGAATGCCCCCATCCCTAGGCTCGCTCGGTGCTGAATCTTACTCCTAACTGAAAGATATTGAACTGAGTATATTGAACTGGATTGGACTGATTTGAAATTACTGAGTTTTCCTAAGTTCTGTAATTGACTGAGTTCTATAACGGACTAAGAGTACTACTGATCGTGAAATGACTGATACTATTCTGTAACTGACACTGGCTCTAGATAAACAGCTAAATTATCGGGTATTAAATTCCCCCAGGACTCGATAGCATGAAAAGTAAAGCAAAGCATAACTTTGAATAACATATAAATGTTCACTTGGTCCTAATTCATTCATAGAGACATTTCATGAAACACTTGTAATGCATTAACTTGTACATGAATGGAGAACACATGTTAGCATGCTATATTGGCATTGTTTCATTCTCATAGACAATTTATCAAATACATGGAAAGCGTAATTGGTACATTAAATCATAAACACTTAGGTTTGACATGATTACAACAGTCAACTTGCTCATTGAAGGGCTTATCATGAATATCATGTAGTTCAACGCATATTAAGATCAATTCTTGGAACTTGTAATCTAGATAATGGATTAAAATAAAAATAACATCATAGACACCTTAATCACTTTGTAAATTCAAGGGTTTATCAAGATAATCAAATATTCTTCACACTTGCTATCTAATTTCAGGAAAACATGCACTTAAATCATGGATTGAGACCCAACTAATATCATGAACATAAATTCAATCTAATCCAAAGATGGAAATCATAAATACACAATCTTTGTATTTTGAAAAAGAATTCTTGGACTTCATGGGTAGAAGGGACCCATGAATAAACATCTAACATACCTTAATTTGTAAGTTTCTTGGAGTTCTTGGAGAGATTCTTGGGATTGAACTTGATTTCTTGATCTAGGGTTCTTGCCACTAATGAGAGAATGATTTTGTTCTTGAGAGAAAGTGAGGAAAAGTGACATAATAAGGTATATAGGACATAATTTCATGCTTAAAGGTTGATCTGAGTCATGGTAAAAGTCTAAGTTTCCCTTGAGATTTAAAATCTCGTAATTGGAATACAGATTAAAGCCTCACCGCAATGCGGTGACTGGGTCATCGCTATATCAACCGTTGCGTGGTGGAATTACGGTGACTCACTGGTTCATGACAATTGTCGATTCGAGCCTCACCACGATGGGAGAAATTATGGTGAGCTACTGGAATTTGACAAACGTCGAAATGGCCTTTAGTGCGAAGCGATGGAGGGCTCATCGCGATACTCACCGCGACGAGACCTAATCGTTGTGAGCCACTATTTTTACATAAACTTGTCCTAATATTTAGCTGAACTTTTCTAAGTTGGGACCGCTTATCAAGATTTAACAGACTGACCTAAGCTTAGGATTTTGTGGGGTCTTACACCTTAACCTTGGGTTTCTCTCCATTGATTGTCCAAGCACTTTACTTAGCTTTATTTACATTACTTTTAGTTATAAATCTCAAACTCTCTTGGTTATGATTGCACTAGATTAATCTCAATAGTTAAACTAGAATTAGATAGTTGTTAACACAAGTCCTTGTGGGATCGATATTCGATTTTTTATAAGTCCACGTATTACTTGGTGAAACCATATACACTTACGTGTGCACTTGAATGCAACAAGTTTTTGGCGTCGTTGTCAGGAAACTGTAAATTGGCTACTATTTTATTTTTAGGTTAGCTATATTGAGTTGTACATAGTTTAGTAATTTTCTTTTAGTTTCTTTTTAGTTTCTTTTACTTTTTTCTCACACTTCTAGATATGTCAGTCTAGGATAATAGTTTGCGAGTGATAATAATTTTTGTTGTTTTTGTGTGGGACCCCATCGAGAGGATTTTTGTTGAAAATTTAATGGAAACACATAGACGGGACCTTCAAAATATGAGGTGGATACTATTCTATCTATGGAGTAGACCATAAGTTGGTGTGAGGTTTGTGGCAATCGTGGTCATTCTGCAGCTTTGTGTGTTGTCAATCCTGATTCAGTGATGTTTTTGGACAATAATCAAAGGTCATATTATGGGAACACCTACAGTCAAAAGTGGCAAACTCAACCACCAATTCAATCATGGAACAACTAGCAGTAGCAGTTTCAGCAGAAATAGTAAAACACATAGGCCAATAACATAGAAGAGATGTTAAATAAGATCATGGCCACCCAAGAACATTTGGCTATTGAACTTAAAAATCGAAACATAATTTTAAAGAATTGCGAGCATCAGTTGGGGAAGATATAACAGACACAAATTGTAGGTCTCAAGGTGATTTGCAAAGTGACAATGAACCTCCTAAACAAGTAAATACAATCACTTTGAGGAATGATACAGAGCTCAATGAAGAACCTCCAAAGACAACTCAGGACGTAGATACAGAGTTGGCTCCGCAACCGATTGCAGACAAAGTTGTTAATCATTCGAGAAAGTCTTAGTAATCAAAAACTAAATTTGCAAAATAGGTTAAGGAGATGCCACTACCACCATCTCCATATAGGCAGAGAAAAGCAAAGGAGGATACTAGCCACTTTGTGGAGATAACACAAGAATTTCAGCCATTCAACTATTATTTTTCTCTTGAGACTAAAATTGAAAAGGTAAATAAAAATGAGTGTGTAGTAGATGATGTAAATATTGAAGTGGTATTGGTTGGGCCTTATTCAAGGCACTATTCTAAATTATGTTTAGATGATGACATGTCTGTGGAGCCATCTGAAATAGTGAAAAAGTGTAAAGCTATGGAACAAGAATCCTATATTCTCAATTTTGTACTAGAAAAGCAACAAAAAAGCATGCCTCACTGTACGGTCGAGTGGTTTACCATGCACCATCCATTACTCGATTCTTTCATCTTTGTACCTCCTTATAAGTGAAGCAAAAAGATGGGTGCGCAGTTGGGGGTAAAATTTATATCCTCAAGGTGGAGGAAAAAGTTGATGTGGGTCATACCGCGACACTAGATCATGCACTACTTGTGAGGAAACCCAAGTTAAGATAGGTTTTGTTTTTAGTATTTTTAGTTTTTACTTCACCTAATTTTTGTTTTGTTGAGTTATAGGTTGATGGGAAGTTTGAGTACCAGAAAACCTGAGTTAAGGAGCATGGAAAAGACTAAGTGCGGGGTCCCTGGACCCCCTTGATGTATAAAGATGCTACTAGCTAGGCCTAGAGGCCTCAGAAAGTATTTCTATCTCTACTTTAAAGTATATTTTTGGGATAAAGTAGATTTTTAAGTATGGGATAAGGAAATTCCCATTTTTTGGAGTGATTTTAAAATTTTTTGTGTTAGGAATAAGTGGATATTCTTG
>NW_025859397.1:0-2567 GCF_002878395.1 Capsicum annuum
CCACCCAGCATTTGATTTAACATCGTGGAACAACGTGGCTGTGTTGGTTACTCAGACTTCACCAACAAGCCCATGGGTTGCCTCCTATGTATTGCTTGATTTAACATCACATCACGATGTGGGTATTTTAATTACTCAGATTTCATCAAGATACATATAAGAGTACCCTTTTGGGCCATCAATAAAATAAATCACCAACACCACCCTCATGTCAGTAAGTTACTTTATTGATTTTTAGATGTTAAAGGTGGCCTCCTTACCATTGACTCTGAATTTCAGCTCTTCTTTATCCATGGTAACCATCGTTCAACCTGTGGCCATAAACAGCCTTTACAATATAATGGGCATCTCAGTGTTAGCCTCAATATCCAAAATGACAAAGTCAGCAAGAAAGATAAAGTTATCAACTCTTACATTCACATCGAATTAAATGCCCATAGGTTTCTTCACCATTCGGTAAGCTATCAACAACTGCGTTGAAGTTGGTTCTAGAGGGTTGAAACCCAATTGATTTAGTATAGCCAACGACAACAAATTTATGGTGGCTCCTAAGTCATATAAGGCTTTGGCAAATCGGGATGACTCAATCATACATGGTATAGTGAATGCTTTGAGGTCACCTTTTTTCTGAGCTAAAGACCTCGTAGTTACTATACTACAGTGGTGAAAACCATCAATACCTTCAATCGTATCTCTTTTATTCTTTGTGACCAATTGCTTCATAAACTTGGCTTATCCAGGCATCTGCTCCAATGCCTTGAGAAGAGAAATATTCAAGCTCAGCTCTTTTAGCATCTCAAATGAATCACTTGAATTTTCCTTTCTCTCTTTTCTACTTCAGTCGTTGAGGAAAAGGTGGGGGAAGTCTTGGAATTTATCTTATTTCCTGCTAAACAACTAAACCCTTTACCAAATTGGGCAGCTTCTCTTTCATTCTTAATTCTGTATCTCGCCTGCCAGGCAGAATATACCAATCTTTCTTTTCTCTATTGTCATTATTAGCCCACCAGTCACCATCTCTCTCTCTACTATGATCTTTGTATCTATCATAGTAGTTCCAACCTTGTCTCCCTTGCCCTTAGGCTTAAAAACCCACCAATTAATGATCCAGATAGTTTGTTTCCTCCTCTAATTCTGAATCATAAGCTTTGGAAGCAGACCTCTATATTGATACTATATTCACTTTCTCAAAAGTCGTTTCTACAAGCTGCTTTGCTAGTACCCCTAGATCAGTTCTTAGAAACATAATTTCTTGTGATACTAAATCATTAGCTACTTTCTGGATGCATGAGGCACCAATAACATATATGTTAGATCCCCTCTCAGCATCCCGAGTTTGCTAACCTCGGTTAGTAAGCGAGATTTGATCTAACTTCTCCAATGTTACCTTTCAGCATAGTCTCATAAAAGCTCCTACAGATATGTTATCCACCATGGCTCTAGAGCTAATGGAAAAGGCTCTATAAAATATCTCTAATAAACTCATCCCTGTTATCCGATGGTTGGGCACCATATTCAATTTGTTCTTGAACCTGAGTCATGCCACGTAGATAGATTTTGACTGCAGCTACCTAAAATTATACATCTTGTCCTTAAGCTAGAACATTCTGAATAAAGTAAATAATTGGTTCAATAATTGCCTGCACAATATGTTTCATATAGTGATAGAGCCTCTTGGAAGTTCCCCTAACCATAAAGATGTCTCTCCTGTAAGTGAGAAAGGGAACAACCTCAGTCTAAGTACTTTCTGATTCACCCTTGGAATATTATATGAACTGTAGATCCTAATAAAATTTACAAGGTGCATATTTTCATTATCTATAGGAAAACTCGCAAATACACCCTTCCAATTTACGAGATAGATCATTGCACTCGTAACGTCAAACTTGATGCCTGGGGGTAAAACTAGAGGAATAATGTTTCCAACCACTGTTGGCTCAACGTATCCCAGATCTTCTTCATCATCTATATATGGCTGCATATACTGATATGCTAGGATCACTAAAACATGGGCACCTCTAAATCTATTCTGATTTCCATCGAATGTTGCTCATTGATCTGTATCTTGTCTTTTCTTAGCTAGCTCTGCCTCTTTAGCTACCCACTCAGCTTTTTCTATTGGCCTTTTCTCATTTTTATCTTAGGTTAAAATCTCACCAATCTGTCAATCAATAATATCCAGAACTCTTTCGGGGGGAAGGGGAGGTACAATATCACGAACCCCTTTAGGATTATTATCTTTTTTCTGTTCCACCATCCTACAAGGTGTTTGTAAGATCCTCTCTGCATTTGGATTCACTAGGAGTAAGGGATTGCCTCTACTACATGTTCTAGATATACACCAATGTATAACCAAATAAGAACAAGAAAACAAAAAAAACTGAAATTGCTTCAATTCATAAATTAACACCATATTCCCCAGCAATGACACCAAAATTTAGAGATGACCAAGCTCCACCTTCTTTCATAAGATGATACGATCACTGTAAAATATAGTAACCCAATGAAGATTGGTGTGGAATCCTAAGGAAATACATGGAATTGTGGCTCTCATCTATTGTAATCAA
>NW_025859398.1:0-1326 GCF_002878395.1 Capsicum annuum
GGATTATAGAGCAAACAAAACCTTGACTTGAGAGACACGACTACAAGATAAAAATAAAATCTTTTTGGATTTTTTTTGACACCTCATACAAAAATGACACCAACAACTATGAAACAAAAATCTTTTTGAAAATTTTGAATTATGAATGCATGGTAAAGGAGTAAAAGGAAAATCTTTTTGATGTTTTTGACAAAATGAGTGCAAAAGGTATAAAAAATCTTTTTGAATCTTTGGATTTTGGAAAAAAAAATCAAAATCCATAAAGAACTCTAAAAATTTATGAAACACTCTTTTTTTCTTTTTGACTCACTCTTTCCTATTTTTTTTCAACATTTCTTACCTACGCACTTTACTTCTAACACATGCTTTCCCCGAATCAGTCCGTCAAATGACCATGTTATCCTCAAAAATGCAACATTTAGCACGTAGGGATGCTTTAGAGGTGAATCTCCTACAAAGGGCCACGTGGTTCCCGCTGGTCTCAATATGATACAGATAAGCATGACCTAAAGGCAGACCTATGCTAGAGTCCACTAACAAGGCTGTTCGGGGGAACGTATGGTCGATAGTGGATTGCTTTAGCTGTCCACCTACTCCATACAACCCAATGGCTTCCTCTCCTAAAATAAGGGTGACTCAACTATAGGTCGCGTACACACGTGTACTATGGACTTATTGAAAAAGAAAGACTCGGGTTATGCACATGATGCCTGATATAAAGCAATAACATATAAAGTACAAACTATAAGCAAAGAGCACGTAGGCACTCAACAGTGATAATCCAATAACACAAAACAACACAAACAAAATGTCTATACACATATAGTGCAAAACTAAGCAGATACAACTCCAAAATAACCAGAGATTTTGGGTTTGATCCCCAGCAGAGTCGCCAGATCTATCACACTCCTTTTTTTTACAACCAAAAAAAAATTCGTTGTAACTTTGAAAGGGTTTTTATTATTAAAGTGACAAAAGATTAAAAATTTGCTTCGAAAAAGGATTATTTACATTTTTTATTTAGAGTCGCCACTTGACATAAATCGGGTGTGCCAAGTCACCTTTGGAAATCCTTTTCAAAACAGTTTGATTCTAGAAACTGATCCACAAGCAGAGATTCTGGCTAAGGAATTCTGTTGACCTGGGGGAAGGTGTTACACACCCCTCGGTCCCGTGATTTGACCACGGTCGCTTGATGGAGAGTATCGGTTAATTAGAATCCACGAATGTATAAACCATAAAAAGCACATAATCAAACATCAAACAACAATCCAAAACAAAAATAATAATGTCCAGTCCAATTATACATTCTAAAAAAGAAAAATC
>NW_025859399.1:0-1612 GCF_002878395.1 Capsicum annuum
CTTCTGAGGTTGACAGCGTTGTTGTAGCTTGTTTCTTTGAACTCCAAGTCACCACACCTGAACCTAAAGTGAAAACATGAGCTGAAACGCTCCGTCTATCATCCAACGAACCAGTATAGTCACTATCAGTGAACCCGCATAATCTAAAATTGGAAACTTGTGAATACCAAATACCATAGTCCATAGTTCCAGCGATATAACGCAGAACCCTTTTTGCTGCTCCAAAATGAACCTTTGAAGGTTGTTGCATGAACCTGGAAATGACACCAACAGAGAATGCAATATCGGGGCAAGTGTGGGTTAGGTAAATCAAACCTCCAACTAGGCTTCTGAAACTTCTAGCATCATCCATCTCTGCTCCTTCATTAAGCCGCAATTTTTCACCAACATTCATAGGTGTAACTTCAGGCTTGCAATTAAGCAAACCAAATTTAACGAGAAGGTCCCTGGCATATTTCCTTTGTGATAGAAATATTCCATCTTTAGCTTGATGGCTTCAAGGCCAAGAAAGTAATGTAATAAACCCATATCTGACATCTCAAACGCATTCATCATTTGTGACTTAAATTCATCCACAAGGGAAATAGAAGAGCTAGTATAAATAATATCATCAACGTAAAGGCAAACAATGATGAAATCAGTACCTCTCTTGTTTACATACAATGTGGGTTTATTATCACTTCTCATATATCCCTTTGTCTGAAGATACCCATCGATTTTGCTATACCATGCTCGAGGGGCTTGCTTCAAACCATATAATGCCTTTTTTAGCTTGTAGACCTTTGTTTCATCGCCCTTCTTTATGAAACCTTCTGGTTGTGCTACGTAGACCTCTTCTTGTAAGTCTCCATTGAGAAATGCCGACTTGACATCAAATTGATAAACTAGCCATTGTGACTGAGCAGCCAATGCTAGAACAAGTCTAACGGTTTCAAACCGAGCAACTGGAGAAAATGTTTCTTCAAAATCTATACCATATTGATGCGCATATCCTTTTGCCACAAGACGAGCTTTATGCTTCTGTAGGCTCCCATCCGCTGCAAACTTTGTCTTGAAGATCCACTTCAAGCCGATTGCATTTTTGTCTTCCGGTAATTCCACCATCTCCCATGTGCCATTCTTTTCGATAGAATTTATCTCTTCAACCATCGCACTCCGCCACTCTTCCTTTTCAGCTGCTTCTCCATAATGTATAGGATCTGAAACAGCAAAAGAAAATTGACAAGATGTATACATGTCATTAGCATACTTGGGATTCGGCTTTGTAGGCCTTGTTGATCTTTTTAATGGAATTGGCTCATCTGGAGACTCTTCGAGAGTTGTATCTAAAGAGGTTTGCTCGGTGAAGCCGAAGAAGATGAATCCGAGAAAGTTGTAGAAGAACCCGTTGCTGTAGCTGCAGCATTTGGTTGTTGAATTCCATCAAAAGTGATTCATTTTAAAGACGTGCAAGCCTAATCGGAAATTAAAATTACACATTTTGGGGGACATTATGAGTAATTTCTTGGTTAAGTATTATTCTTAATATTCCGTCCATTGCACGAGCCAATTTAACTTGTTAATTCTGTGTTGGAGTAGTATCGCTAGTCGGGAACACGACTTCCAGCTAAAA
>NW_025859400.1:0-1094 GCF_002878395.1 Capsicum annuum
ATAGAATTGAAATTTCAGATATGCTACATTATAACAATTATAACAATGAGAAGAACTACTCCAAAAAAAAGAATATTCAAGAATGGAATAAGATTCTGGTTGGGATAGTGCTTATTGAGATTAAAATATAAGATGGAAACTGTCACGACCCAAACCAGGGCCTGACCGTGACGAGCATTTCGAACCATTGAGGCTCGAAACACCCCTATCTGTCTGGTAATCATGCACCTAATTCATATGATCAAAGAAATGCGAAAAAAAAACACAATAATTCAGAAACATGGTCATAAATATGAAAAGAGACAATAACGGGGAGATAATGTTCCCTCAACATCAATTATCCTCTGAACAACTGTCTGCGAAAATATCTAACAAATGACTGAAACAATGTCTATCTGAAAACTGGGACAAGGCCCCAGTAGACCCAAAAACTGAATATAAGATAAAAGGACTGCAGGACATAAGACCTTCCGAAACATAGAAGGCTCACCACTTGTCTCTACAGCTCTATCTGAAAGTTCTACTGATTCTCTTGACCCCTAGACTGGGCCTCTGAACCGCTAGCACAAAAGTATTGGCACTCAGAGATATCAAAACAAAACATAATATTTTTACAAAGTATAGTTGAGAGCCATTATAAAGCAATTTCGTATCAAATCATTTGAAAGCACATGGGTGTAATGCAATAGTTTTTTTCTCAACAATAATGAAATGCAACTGAGCTAGGTGGAATACCCTACATAATTTACACCAACTGTCAAACCTCGGTTGCCGTCGAGATTAGAGTATAAGTGAGGGAGAGACACATAAGACCACGAAGCATGGTGTCTCGACCCAAATCAAATATGGTAGTGCACAAGACCACAAAGCATGACTACTATCCATAATCCCAATTTGGGATAGTATAATATCAGGAACACAAGACCACAAAGCATGGTACCAAGTTCCCAAGTCGGCAAACACGGTTTCCAGCGTAGAATCAATTGACTCATGCTTTCTCCGGACAACCACCTATCTCATTTAAAAATCAATGCATTCAAATTTTATCTTATTCAATCACATGTCGTATTCTGTAGGGTATCGTCATACCCGAC
>NW_025859401.1:0-2076 GCF_002878395.1 Capsicum annuum
GCACGCAAAATAATTAAACAATAAACAAAATAAAACAATCCAAAAATGTAAAGTCCAGTCCAATTATACAGTCCAAAAATAGAAAATTACGAAAATATAAATCCTATTCTAAACTAAATCTAGACTAAGCTCCAATGCCTTACCCAATGCCGCGGGCCTTCATCACGATCATTTTTCGCCAACATGGTACGCCGGGGCATTCCCCGGTGAATAAGTACATAAGATCTAGGGGCATTCCCCGATAAAATGAATACATTTCTCAATCTTGTGCGGTAAAATAGAAAGAAACAACCACCAAATATTCACACATTCAACAAATCACCAAGAGTCCTAAACTTTGCCTACCCAAAGCCTACGATTTGCTTACCGATCCTCATGCCAAAACTTGATATTTATTCCGAATTAAACAAAACAACAATAAACCTAAATCGATCTATATTCACCCTTTTTATCAATTTTTCAATTCCTCCCAAATTCATGTTCAACCAATGATTAACACATGCTTCGATTATCAAATCATTTTTTTCAAAATCCAAAACCAACATCAACCAACATCAACCAACACACAACAATGATTCAAACATACCAAACAATAAATCATTCACATTCACGTAAAAATTAAAGGGAGAGAAGATAGAATTGGACCTCAATGTCTCTTTCAAAATTGCTGTATTATTCAAATTACATTCGATAGAATTCGCCTCCAATAACCTCGACGGGTACCAAAATCTCGACTCTCCAAATCAGTTAAAAACCAGTCCAAAGCAATACGCAAAATTTGATTCGAACTCAAAAATCACAAAGAAGCAGACAAACACTTAAAACCCAATTCTTACCACCAAGAAACGTGATTTTTAGATCGAAATCGAGCTGATGGTACTGTTTTCCAGCAGATTCCACCGGGACAGTAGCCAAACACAGCTTTTGATGTTCTCGGTGGCTGTTCCGGCGACTATCAAGTGGGAATTCATCGAAATTAGCTTAGAGGGGTCGGGATTGGCTTGTTTGGTTGTTAATTCGCGTTGTTATGGTGATAGTTCGATCAAAAATTGTGGGGAAACGGGATGGTGGTGTTTCTCAGTGGCGGATGAGCCCTTTTTCGGCAAGCTTCAGGCGAGGACTCGTCGATCTCCGGTCTCTCTCTCATCTCCCTACTCTCACGCCATTTTAGTAGATGTGTGTGTGATTGTGTGTGCGTGTATGTGATGGTGAGGAGTGTGTGTGTGTACCAGTCCGTGAGTGGGCGTGAATATTATGTGTATGGAATATTGTTGGAGAAGAAAAGAATTTCTGTGAGGTATGTATGATGGTTTTCGTGAGTGGGATCCCTTCTACAGTGAGGTAGTGAAGTGGGTTATTTTGATTGGGTAGGTTCTTAGGATAAGATGTAGGGATTAGGATAGGATAGAATTTGTTAGGGAGTTTGTTATTTTTTTTGTATTTTGTGAGGGTATAATAACATGGATGAGGGTACACGGTAGGATAAAATAAAAAATGGGTGAAAGAGAATAAAATTGAACTTTAAGAGGAAGAAATCACCTGTCTACAACATCTAATCAGTTGGAATCAATAAAGAATATAATAAGTCCTCAAGTAAGCGTCTTATGAGAGGCATCAAGCATATATGGCAAGGACTAAGGGAGATATCATTGTTGCATAGCTTAGGTCAAAGTAAGGTGTCATCAGACGTTCAACAGGTAGTTTTACGACCAGACACTCATGCCCTGTAGCATAGCTTAGGTCAGAGCAAGGTGCCATCAGACGTTCAACGGGTAGTCTTACGATCAGGCACTTGCAGACACGTAATTTCGTTCCTTCACAACTTATTTTTATCGTTTACCCTCGTCTTACTATGTATCCTATCCGTGTGGTAATTTTTCTACAAGAGAAACAAATAAGTAACCACCTCATCATTTTATTTATTCATATTTTTATTTTTATCTTTATCTCATTTAACAAATTCTAACTAATTTTTGTCTTATTTATACTATTCTACAAATCTCTCTAATCAAAAGAAGACACCTCACACCATGAGGGAACCTTCCAGGAAATTTCCATATACCCATACCCCACCCA
>NW_025859402.1:0-1427 GCF_002878395.1 Capsicum annuum
CAAAGAGACAAAAAGCATTTCCCATTGTGTTGAGTGGAATTGGTGGGTGTATATTCATTACATGGATCAATAGAGTTGGTTTAAACACGCCCGATTTCTCCATTGACACAGCCACTCCACATTTATTGAGAAGTGCAGTGGTAGCTTCAATGCGAGTTGGATTCTGCACTCCTGAATTTGTAGCAATGACATCCTTTAATCTTCGCAAACTAGAGGATGAGAAATTGTACATTCTTGACACATGTAGTTGTGGTTCAGGCACACCATTAGGTATAGCTGGAGCATCATCTATTTGTGGCAAGAAAGAAGATGCATTAAACTGAGGAGATGGTTTGAAATCCACCTGTCGAGCTATATCAGCCCAATCATTAAGGAATCTTGAGAAATTATATCCATCAACAATCTTGTGTGACAGACATGCACTGACTGCTATTCCACCACAATCGAAATGGCTTAATTGAACAACTAATGGACTTCGGTTCAAGGTACTATCCCAAGGCAAATCTTGAGGTAAGACTACATCTACAACATCATTATTAGGGTGGTTGAGAATTTTGAACATTGGACAACTGATTCGGACATGTAAATACTTGTAACACGTTGCATTTTCTTAGCGTAATCTAAGTCCCTATACATGAGTGTTCACATATAAAATTTCTGAAACTGTCATTATTTTTTAGTTTAGAGCCTGCCATTGCGTAGAAAATTCAATTAGCTTTCCAACGATATAAAATTGGCCTAAATTCAATAACCGGATAAGAAGTTATGGCGATTTTAAGTTTCAGTCATTAAGTACCATCATTTTACCAATCAGCGCATCGCGGAGCCAATGTAAATAGCAATTGTCATTTTTTCAGTGAGGGTCCGTGATTATGACGTGTCGCACCATAGGCTCAGTTTAGAATTGTCAATTTTAAGTGACTCTACGCGATACCACCGTGTCGCGATGAGTCTAGATTTCAGAATCAAAGGGGCACCGCGATCCCACCGCATCGCGTCGAGCCCTCAGTTCCTAGTTGTCCGATTTCAGTGACACGGCGCGATAGCGCTGTGTCGTGCCAAGGGTGAAAATTGAAAATTTTCAGTTAATTCCGAGATTTAATTCCTAAGGGCTTTTAGGTTTTTTTCCCTCATTCCAGTCAGCCTAAACACGGGATTAAAGCCCTAAATGCCCTATTATGCCATCATTTACTCACTCTTTTAAAGAAATTAAAACATCCTCTCCCTAATAGCAAAACCCTAGTTTCAAGAGAATCAAGAACAAGCTCAAGAACTCACATCTATTAAAGTATGTTAAAAGTTCATCCATGGGTTCCTTTCACCCGGGTTCCTTTCACCCATAGAGTCCAAGTATTCGATTTTCATTATAAAGTTATCATCTTTTCAAGATTCATGATATTTAATTGTGATTTTAAACCATGAGTCTC
>NW_025859403.1:0-3609 GCF_002878395.1 Capsicum annuum
ACCGAGATTAGAGTATAAGTGAGGGAGAGACACTCAAGACCACAAAGCATGGTGTCTCGACCCAATGGTAGTGCCCAAGATCACTTGGCTCTGACTCCTACATATAGTCCTAATTTGGGAGTGACATGAAGTCAAGTACATAGATCGCTTAGCCTGGTACCAATATTTTGTGTCCGCAAACACGTTATTCCAGCAATGAGCCTTTGTGTCCCAAACGCCTTTTTTGGGCATCCACCTTTCTCATGTAAAATCAATGCATTCAAATTTCATCTTATTTAATCACATGTCGTATTCTGTAGGGTATCTTCATACCCGACTTGCAAGTCATGAGTATCACATCCACATAAGCATAATCATGTAAAAATCAAGGTGCTTCATCATTTACAGGTGGTGAACAATATTTATTTCAAATTCATGCTCTCTTTTGTTGATCACAATATAATATGGAGTATCAAAACATTATCATAGGAATTTGAAAATAATTTATCATTCATATTTATCAAACTTCCATGGAAAATCTCAAATCACATATGCATGGTTTCAACCATTGAAGTATTTAGGAAAACAATTCCCATGACATAAAGAAAACGACTTAGAAATCGTATTGAAAGCAAGATTAGCATTTGATTGAAAACTCCCATTTAAAAGCATGCATGTTCATAAAGACTACACCCACGAGATTTTTGGACAACCCCACGTACCTCTATTTCCAAGGATAATAGGTGTTTCTTGAAGCTTGCGGATTGATGAATCCAAATATATAATTATCTTTAAAACCCTACGGTCAAATCTTGAACCATTTGTTTTTTTTTTTGAAACCCTAAGGAGAATCTTGAGCACTTTTGATGAAAGAATAAGTATTTTGGGGTCCTTGGAACTAAATCTCATGTTTTAGGGTTAAGTAAGGGTGTAAAAAGGACCACTTTGTCCTCAACACGGAGTGTTTAAATCACCAGAATTCCTTACATAGGCGCCGCCCATCCCATTGCCTATCTTCACATAGGCGCCGCCTAGGCTATCGCCTATGTTTTCCGGTGGCCATGGGCGATTGGTTAAGTGTCGCTTATCACTTTAAAAGTTCATAACTTCTTGCTCGGGTGTCGGATTTTAGTCAAATTGGTATCGTTGGAAAGCTAACTCGAATACCTATCATTTGACACATAGAAGGTTCCCTAATTGGACATATACAAAGAGTTATGGTCAAAGGAAGCTGAAACACTTTACAACGTCCATGAAAACTTAGTCGATCGAAATAGTTCCAACTCGTCCTTGAGTTGAAGGACCTCTATGGTCTAAATTCAAGCTTGAGCGGATTCACATACTACATAATAATTAACATACCGTATTGGCATAGGATTTTATGGCTTCGAGATTAGCAACATATCAAAATCATGGTCTATATTGTAGCCCGAATTTTAGGGCATTACATTATACCCCCCCTTAGGATCATTCATCCTTGAATGATGATGTGGGACACAGATAGACATGATTTCAAACATTATAAAGGACTAGGAAAGATACGATAGGAATAGTACCTTCTGTCTCCTCCTCCATCACAGCAAACAAATTGGGATATCTAATTCTCATGTCATCTTCTAACTCCCAAGTTGCTTCTTCGACTTTTTGATTCCTCCACAGTACCTTTACTGAGGCTATCTCTTTGCTCCTCAGCTTTCAAACTTGGTGATCTAAAATTTCAATGGGCTCTTCTTCGTAAGACAAGGAGTCTATCACTTTGATACCCTCTACTGGCAATACCATAGAATGATCTCCAATGCATTTCTTCAACATGGATACATGGAATACCCGATGAACGGAACCCAAACTTGCAGGCAATTCTAACTCATATGCAACTGTACCAATCCTTTTTAAAATCTAATATGGCCCTACATAAAGAGGGCTCAATTTACCCCTTTTTCCAAACCGTATAAATCCTTTCATAGGAGAATCCTTGAGAAACACCCAATCACCAATTTCAAACTCTAGTTCTCTTCTCTGAACATCGACATAGGACTTCTGACGACTCTGAGCAGTTTTGAGTCGTTCTCTAATGATCTTCACTTTCTCCATCACCTGATGAACAAGATTAGACCCATACAACTGAGTCTTACCCATTTTATACTATCCTATCGGAGACCTACATCTCCTTCCATACAAAGCCTCAAAAGGGCCACCTTGATGCTGGCATGGTAACTATTATTGTAAGCAAATTCAACCAGTGGCAGGTGATCTACCCAACTACCTTTGAAATAAATGACGCATGCCCTCAACATATCTTCGAGGGTTTGAATGGTACGCTCAGCTTTCCCATCCGTCTGAGGGTGGAAAGCTATGCTCAAATTTACTTGTGTACCTAAACCCTTCTGAAAAGATCTCCAGAACTGAGATGAAAACTTCGTACCTCTATCGAATATAATGGACACTGGTGCCCCATGTAATTGAACTATATCCTCAATGTAAATCTTAGCATAAACCTCTCCCGAATAATTAGTCCTCACAGGCAAAATGTGTGCTGACTTAGTCAACCGATCTACAATCACCTATATAGAATCATACTGGTTTCGGGATCTCGAAAGTCCTATAATGAAGTCCATATTTATCATCTCCCACTTCCATAAAGGCAGGGTTATCTCTTGGGAAGTACCACCTGGCCTCATGTGTTCTACCTTCACTTGCTGACAGTTCAAACACTTGGACACAAAATCATCTACATCACGTTTCATGTTATTCCACTAATACAGGGTTTTCAAATCATGGTACATCTTAGTAGAGCCTGAGTGAATTACATACCTTGAAGTGTGTGCCTTATTAAGGATTCTTTCCCGTAGCCCATCGACATTCGGCACACACAAACTACCCTGAAATCTCAGAATACCATCGCCACCAATTTCAAACGAGATAACCTTTTGTTAACCCACATCTTTCTTGATTTGCATCAAGATGGTATCTTCAACCTTCTTCTCCTTAACTTCAGCACAAAGAGATGACTTAGCTAACTCATGAACAATCAGCTCTCCATCTTCGAAATCTAAGAGTCGCACTTCCAAATTTGCAAGGCGGTGAATATCCTTCACCATCTCTTTCTTTCCCTCTTTTACATGAGAAAGGCTACCCTTAGACAACCTGCTGAGGGTGTCGGCTATAATATTTGCCTTGCCCGAATGGTAATACAGACACATATCATAGTCTTTCAAAAGCTCCATCCAACGCCTCTACCTGAGGTTTAATTCTTTTTGTGAGAAAACATATTGTAAACTCTTATGGTCAGTATAAATATCAACATGCACTCCATAGAGATAGTGCCTCCAGATTCTAAGTACAAACACCACGGCTGCTAACTCTAAGTCATCAGTGGGGTAATTGCACTCATGCACTTTTAACTGCCTAGATGCATAAGCTATCACCTTACTACGCTGCATCAATACACAACCAAGTCCCACACGGGACGCGTCACAATAAACCGCAAAATCATCTACACCCTCAGGAAGGGTCAAAACAGGAGCAGTAGTCAGCTTGTCCTTCAATTTCTCAAAACTATTTTCACACAAGATAGACCACACAGACTTCATCTTTTTCTAAGTCAGTTTAGTAAGTGGAGTATCTATGGAA
>NW_025859404.1:0-4633 GCF_002878395.1 Capsicum annuum
TCACAAAGCATCGATGTTAGGAACACATAACCTCCCTTTGTACTGAAAGGTACCATCACCACTAATCTCAAGCGCTAAATACCTTTCACTAACTCCCGCCTCTCCTTATCTACAAAAGCTAGACTCCCAATGGATGACCTCTTAAGAGCATAAGAAATAACATTAGCCTTACCTAGATGGTAGTGAAGCCTCATGTCATAGTCCTTGAGAAGCTCAAGCCATATCTTCTGCCTGAGGTTAAGCTCTTTCTAAGTGAAGACATATTGTAGACTCTTATAAACCGAGAAGATGTCTATGTGCACTCCATATAAATAATTCCAGCAGATTTTCAATGAAAGCACCATAGGTAATAATTCCAGATCATGAGTTGGATAATTCTCTCATGCTCCTTCAACTGCCTAGAAGCAAAGGCAATCACCTTACCATGCTGTATCAAAACACAACCAAATCCCACCCGAGATGCATCACAGTAAACCACAAACCCTTCATTGCCTATAGGCAAGGTCAAAATCAGAGACAAAGTTAGCTTATCCTTCAGTTTCTCGAAACTACCCTCACTAGCATTAGACTACAAGAACCTTACCTTCTTCTGAGTCAACTTAGTTAATGGACAGATATCATCAGAAAACTCTCCACAAACCTCCTATAGTACCTGGCCAAACCTGAGAAACCCCAAATATTAGTTGGAGTCATGGGTCTAGGCCACTTTTTAACCACCGCCACCTTTTATATATCCACCATGATCCCCTCACTAAAAATAATATGACCCAAAAGAGTGACATCATTTAACAAGAATTCACACTTTGAGAATTTGGCATACAATTGCTACTCCTTCAAGGTCTGCAACACCACACAGAGGTGATTGGCATGATCTACCTTACTCTTAGAATATACTAAAATGTCATCTATGATACAGAAACTGATGGAATACCCTATTCATCAAATCCATGAATGACGTCTTAGGGATATCCACCTCCCTAATCTTAAGATAATGATACCCAGATCGAAGATCTATCTTTGAAAAAAATTTGGCACCTTGCAACTGATCAAACAAGTCATGTATTCTAGGAAGAGGATACTTGTTCTTAACCATCACCCTATTCAACTGTCGATAGTCAATATGTATCAGAAGGGAACCATTCTTCTTACGCATGAATAACTCTGGTACACCCTATGAGGATACACTAGGATGGATGAAACCATTATCTAAAAGATTCTTAAGTTGCTCTTTAAGCTCTCTCAACTCAGCTGGAGCCATTCTATAAGGGGGAATAGAAATTGGATGAGTGTCCTAAACCAAATCAATCCCAAACTAAATCTCCTTATCTAGAGGAATACCAGGAAGATCATCCGAAAAGACCTTTGGAAACTCTTTCACCACCGAAAGTGAATGCAAAGAAGGACCTTCCGAGTTAGAGTCTTTAACCCAGACCAATTTATCGAGACACCCTTTAGAGATTAACCTTTGAGCTCTAAGATTTGACATAAACTTCCCCTTAGAAGCCAGGGAACCACCTCCTATTTAATAATCGGTTCACCAGGGAACTTAAAGACAACCTTATAGGTCCAACAATCTAAGGATGCATAGCACAAGTGTAACCAATCCATCCCTAAAATGACATTAAAATCCACCATATCTAATTTGAACAAATCCACCAAAGTCCTTTTACTACCAATATATGCCACACACACCCTATAAACTCTTTAGCAACCCAGAGTCACATACCGGGGTTGAAACACAAAAAGAATCCAAAATAACCTTGGGATCAAAACCAAAATACACAGTCATAAATGGGGTCACATAAGAGAAAGTGGACCCCGAATCAAGTAAACAAATCACATCACAAGAAAAGAGTTGTAATGTACTAGTCACGACATCAGGCAATGCCTCAAACTCCTATTGGGATATAGGAGCATATAACCTATTTTGGATTATGTCGGTACCAGAAGAAGAAATAGATGCAGAAGTAGCATCCCTAGGTGCAGGAGCAGATGAAGAGGCAACAGGAACCTTGTTCGCTCTTAAAGCAACCTTACCAACTAGATAATTTCTAAGAATATGGCTTGGCTGACCATATTTAAAGCACCCATGCCTCCCCTCATCATAGAAGCCCTGATGCAATGAACTACAAAACCTACAAGAAGGATATGATAAAGCTGACTGAGCCCCAATAGCCTGAGATTGGGCATCCTATGCCCTGAAGTTATCGCCACCATCCTAACTCCTGTCTCCCAACTGCTTTGGGTAGGGAGCATTAGCCGTGGAGAAAGAACCACAACTCCTCCACTTCTTCTTTGGCCACTTACCACCATCCCGACCACTTTACTATTGACCACCACCCGACTCAGAGAATCTAAACTTCTTACCTTGCCTTTCTGCTATCTTAGCCTGCCTTTTCTTTTCCTCCTCCATCTGTTGCATGTGAACAACCAACCTAGAAATGTCTATCTTTAATGAGAAAACTAGTATTACTTTCAAGGATCAACTCACGAGACATTCTCAAAGAAAACTTCCTCATCTTGGCCCTCATATCAGAGACCAATTCCGGAGTATACCTAGACAACTGGTAAAACTTCAAGGCATACTCCTTGACCAACATCTTCCCTTGCTTCAGTTTAACAAATTCCTTTGCTTTTGCTTCCCTTAACTCCTGAGGAAAGAAGTAGTCCAAAAATGTATTAGAGAAAGTCTCCCACAGAGATGACTCATCAACCTCACCCCTTGCCTAATCTTATTCCTGGTACCATTGGTACGCCATATCCTTTAGCTAATAGAAAACAAATTTACCCCTTCCACATTCATGGCCTGCATGACACTGAAGATATTTTCCGTTTAATCTAGAAAACACTAAGGATCCTCCTCCACCTTCACACCAGTAAAAGTTGGAATTGATGGAACTCCAGAACAATCAGAGATGGGACCCCTAGACTGAGTATAGATCCCATGAGTAGAGTGTATCCTATCAACATTATCTCCAATTAGGATAGAGGAGTTTTTGTGAACTTTAGATCATCGAGGCATGATCTGAAAAGCGAACAAATAAAAATTAGAAAAGATTCCTGTACTTAGACTCCAATCTCTAAAATAGAACATACAGAAAGAGAAACATTCCTAAATGCTTTGTAGCCTCTCCCGAAGGAATGTGGTGTGCTACACCTCCTTAAAGGAGACTCTACTCGCCACCGCTTTGTGGATTTCCAATTGACCATGAACCTAAAGCTCTGATATCAGCTTGACATGGTCCAAATTGAGGATTTGTCATAATGGGCATCCCAAGTCCAACTAGGATTGGGGAATACCCCCGTTACCTAGCAAACCTCCAAACTCGTACCCTGATTCAAATGAATTTTGAACCTATAATAGGATAGCATTTTTGTAAAAATCTAGACACTGGGATAGGTCCATGACCATGACAGATCCAAACGAGTCCAGCCATCCAACACCTAACTAATAACCATACTAAAACCACAATAATACAACAATAACAACATACCCAGTATATTCTTACCTAGTGGCACTAGGGAGGGTAGAGTGTACGCAGACCATACCACTACCTCAACAGAAGTAGAAAGGTTGTTGCCGATAGACCCCCGGCTTAGGACCAATAACAGTATAACAAATATAAAAAGCAAGTGCATATAAACTAGTATGGTACACAAAACAAACTAACGGTATAACAAACACAAAAATATATGTATGATAAACTAGTATGGGATGCAAAAAAGATAACACCACTAGCCCCAAACTACAGGCACAACACGAACTAGAAACTCCAGACCCAAAGGAGCACTCCCCCTATTACTACCTCCGCTCTCCCACCCCTTAACCCTCTACCCTAATCCGCGTCCTCCACACGTTTCTATCAAGGGTCATGTCCTCTGTAAGTTGTAATTGCTCCACATCATGTCTAATCACCTCCCTCCAATATTTCTTTAGTCTACCTCTAGTCCGCCTAAAACCATCCCTAGCCAAAGTCTCACACCTCCGTACTAGAGCATCAGGGCCCCTCCTTATTATATGCCCTAATAACTAAGTAAAAGTCCATAACACAATAAGATGGAACAATAAAAAAATACAGTCAAACAGTATTAGCCATAATACCAATACCAATGTCAAGGCTAACACCACTATTGACACCACCCATACCAACCCATAGTAATTCGACAATGCCTCTAACCAAAAGTAAAACAACATCCAGTTGGGACATTCCCCCAACCATAGCCACAACCAATATCTATGAAATAATCAAAGTATGTAAAGACATCCATAATATGAAATAGAGCCTTCCAGAGTATGGAAGCTTACAACTTTAATCCAATAACTGATCTTGAATTCGATCACTAAGGAGAAGGAGTAGAATGATCGGTCATTGCATCACGTGGGGATACAGCCACCCGAAGACGTGTTAGTGGGTAAAGGCTAGCAAGTACTCAAGATAATGCCAATCTTTCATAACCATACATTTAGATATATAATCTATGCAGAGAAAGGGAAATGGGTTTAGCATGCATTTAAAGCCATTAACCTGGGTATTTTTCTAGACTAACCATAAGCACCAAGACCTTACCATTTAACCATGCCAAACCATTTACACCATTTAGGGTTCCATTACCAAGTTATATCATGCATAGT
>NW_025859405.1:0-1508 GCF_002878395.1 Capsicum annuum
TTCTCTGTACTAAATCCTAATTATAAAAGTAAAAACACTCATTTAAACATACCAACTTTGGGCTGCCCACTACTGGCTGCCTCCCAGTAGCGCCTGATTTACTATCACAGACAACCTGTTGATTCCCCTTTACCATCATCATAGAAGACGTCAACGATTAAGAAAGCACTCATCTTTTTTTGCTAAATCAAGGATGAGTGTATTTTGAAACGTGCTTCTTTTTCATTGAACCACAACTTTAGCTTGTTAAACTCTATGCCTAATAGCACTCTACCAGTTACAAGCAATGGCCTACCCAAGATGATGGGAACTTCATCCACCTCACAATCTAGGACAACAAAATTACCAGGCAGAATGAAATCGGATTCCTTCACCAAAATATCATGTAGTATGCCCACAGGCCACTTCACAAACCTATCTACCATTCCCAACCGAATATTTATTGGGGTAGGATCCTCCAAACCCAATTTATTGTACATCGACAGTGGAATTAGATTTATACTAGATCCCAGATCGCACAGTGGTTTTGTGAATTTTAGGGAACCAATAGTACACGGGAGGGTAAATGCTCCCGGATCTGTATTTTTCTACTGTAAAGACCTTGTAGAGATAGGACCATAATGGAGAAGATTGTCCTTTGGAAAATAGCTAACCATCCATTTCGTGGTTAAAAGGTTTTTCATGAACCTCGTGTATCCTTGAATTTTCTCAAGTGCCTCAATCAAAGGTACATTTACCGTCAATTGGTTGAGCATTCCCATGAATTTGCTGATTTTTGCATCCTTAACATTCTTCTTTAATCGTTGAGGAAAGGGAGATGGTGGTCGTGGAATAGTTTTCAACATAACTTACTCTTCATTCTCTTTTTCCTTATCGAAAGCATCAGCCGAACTATCCAGCTTCTCAGACTCCGCTGGATTGCATTCTTCGGATTCATCAACAACTAATTCACCATCTACAGATTTTCCCATAGATAGGCTAAGTAACATCTTACTACTCCTAGTGGTAATTTCCATACATGAGCCATCATTTCACGAATTCTGAACTGAATCACTAGGTAAAGTACCACTTTTTCTCTAGTTCAGTGTTGCACAAAGTTAGCTCATCTACTTCTCCAACAGCTTGATAGAAGTGGAGTGTGAACTAATCAGCTGAATCAGGGTAGAGAATTCACTCTTCATAGTAGTTACCCCAGAGTTGGTAGATTCAACTCCCTTCAAAAAAATTTCCATCATGTCCTTCATGGACATCTGGCCATAGTTAGATGGTGCAATATCCCGACTTCTAGGACAAACATATAAACCACTTCTATCATTATTTCTTCTTTATTTTCCTTGCTCCCTATCTTTATAACCAGGATTTTCATAAAACTTCCGACCTTGATTCCCTTGGCTACTTTCTCTATAACCCCCCTGATTTCCCAGATAGTTTGCCTCCTCATATGCATTAGTAGCCACAGTGCCCTGGGCTTCCACAGCTTTAACCTTTTTAGTCGTGCCTGACAGCAA
>NW_025859406.1:0-2757 GCF_002878395.1 Capsicum annuum
GAGTATTAAAATATACAGGACCATAGGCAAGGGTAGATTCAATAGATCCCATTAAAGATTTTCTAAAGTTTAAATTTTGTAGCATCACGCAAAGCAGCTAAAAATGTTTCAGGGAGGCCCTTTAGCGTTAAAGGTCTAAAGGCATAATATTACAGAGTTATAATATTATGTAAATATTATAATAATATTATAAAGTTGTATGTAATCATAATATTACATAATTTTATAAGCTTTCCATCAACTTTATATTTACATCTATAAATTTACACGATGAAAATATACAACTTTAAATTTACACGATGGAAATAAAATGGAGATGATAGAACAATACTTAGCAGAGGTACGAAATAAATTACTCCAAACGGTTGAACAAAACTCAAATACATCAATTAAAAGTGATGAAGTAAACACTGAAGATATTACAGAGTCCCAACCTCCAGAAGTTATGCGCGAAACAGATGAAGTTATTGAAAAAGTTGAAGCATTTATCAGAAAATGGAAAGGCAAAGATCAAGCAGGACCCAACAGCTTAATTATTAAAAACTTTACTATGCTATGCACAGGGACCCACATAGTACTGTGCAAGATGCTTTTCTTTTCCTTTTGAAGTAGAAGAAAGAGTATTTTCTGAAATGTCAGAAATTTTTCCTTCAATTTTCAAAATCCTATGATCGGAGATCATCTGTTTTTGTTTTAAAGAGCTAATTTCCCTTTTTAATTTTTCAACTTCTATTTTAAATCATTAAAAGTTGTATCTCTACCTGGAGTTTGACTCAACGCAAGATGTTGCTTTACCTCAAATAAAGAATAAGACATATGATAATTATCGTAAGTAGTATCTTTAGAAGTACTAGCAGTATTAGTAGAAGTTTTCTGAGTAGCAAAATTAATAATTTTTTTACGTAGTTTTTCATCTGTAACTTCCTTCAATAATTCAAGGCCATTATCAGCAGTAAGAGATTGAACATTTAAAGCAAGATCTTTGAATTGAGCTTGCAGTTTATACATCATCTCATCACAATTACAAGTATCATTATTACAGTCATTGCACTTATTAACCTGATTTGGTTCACTACCAGAACTAGGTAGTTTAATATCAGTTTCAGATGCAAAATCACAATTATAATCAGATTCAGAACCAGAAGTATATAATAAACCATAGACTTAGTCATGCACTTCATCAAAAAGTACTAAAGACTTGAGTTTTTGTAACTTACAGTTTAGAGCTATATGACCATATTGGTTGCACCTATAGTACTTGATTTTTGCTAACTCTCTTTCGGATCTATTTTTCGTAAACCTAGTAGACTTATGATAGTTTTTTTTGTTTCACACTCTTCTTTGGTTCTACGTCTAGAGCGTTTCTTTCTATAAGATTTATCATACTTAGAATATCTTTGGGTTTTTCATGCGACCGGTTTATCCATACTAAATTGTTCACAAAAATCTCCTAATTGGGATTTTTCTATAAGTTTGTCAAGCTTAATCTATCTTGCTAATTTCAGCTCATTACAAAGGGCTAAACCCTCTTGAGTACAAGTTACAATAAGCTGACCATAAGTTTTTTATGAATATTGGATCTCACCATAAGATCCTCTAAGTTTTTTTCTAACTCTTTCCGCAAATAAGGGGGAAGACGATCAATGAATTTTGCTTTCCAATGCTCATACTTACTTTCGTGTAAATCCATAACCCTAGTACGAAAGGTGTCCTTATACCATCTAAATTCTCCTAAATGTCTGCATTTTAAACCATTAAGGAGAGTTCTAATGTTTTCATATTGATTGGTAAATCTACCTCCAAAATATTCAATTAGAGTAAGCGTAAGGGTATAAACAGCATCTAGTCATCCTGCCCATAGCTGTCGACCTAAATTATCTTTACCTGGTTTATCATTAGTGGAATTAAAAATAGCTTCGCGTTTATCATCATCTAGGAAATTATCCCAACAGCCTCAAATTTTGCTAGTAAAGCCCGCAACAATCATTTTGCAAATTGTTGGGTCAGTACGATTGGGCCGATTCTCTGCTGTTGCAGTAGCTGTGGCAATAGTAGAGTACACTGACATACGTTAGATAAGAATAGAGATTTGTCAATCTGATAATCCATCAATATTTCATTCATAAATAGCATCCCCACTATAAGAAGTATTTATTTGATTCCAGTCCCTTTCCTCTATCAAAACATCTTGAGGAGTTGGACTTGGATAATACGAAGTACACATACGAGGATGTCAGCATATTTTTTCCCTGGTTGTTTTCTGACCATTCCTTTGAGCTTATTTAGCTTTAAATAGATAGTATCACCTATGTTTTGAGTAAATTCCATATTATCAGCAAAATTAGACTTTAGTTTTCGCACAAAATCATCAGATAAATCAAGAGGTTATATGTGTAAGCGAGAGAATTTTTTATCTAATAGATTTTCTAATTGTTCTAATTGAGAAATTTTTTCAAATCCTTCAATTTCAGGCGATCTTTGAATACAAGACTTAGATAAAATATATCCTTCTTCTTCTTTAGTTTCGGAAGTAGAAGGAATGTTAGAGGGATCCATCTTCTCACTAAGTTTCTTAACCATCTCAATTAATTCATCAACTTTTTTATCAAAATAAGAAATATGTTCTCCTAAAACTTTAACATATAGACTCAAATAATTATTTTGGGCAATAAGTTATTTATTTCAGAAACAGTGATTTTTCCAACATCCTCATCAACAAACTTTTGAAATGCAGAAAAATCCATTCCGGTATTATTA
>NW_025859407.1:0-1861 GCF_002878395.1 Capsicum annuum
ATCCTGGCAGTTCTGGTGTGCCCTTGGCAGCTCCCCAATCAAGACCCACTGCTCAGCCAGCACCACCGATCATACCGGTATTCATGGCTCCGCCACCACATGAAACTCCCATATATGTTGTACGTCCCACAATGAGGCTTCCTAGGTCTGCCAGTGAGCCAGTACTGAAGGCTCCAGATAGTCAGCATTATGCCCCTGAGCCTACTTTGTAAATGAATGAACCGTATGGGTACACTCAGCCGCCTGCATTTCCATTTGATACGGAGAAACCTGTTGCAGCAGAGGAACAGGACATCATAGCCCGGAAATTGAAAAGTTTAGAACAAGCTATGAGGAATTTGCAAGGAATCGAAGATTATAGGAGTGTTTCCTATAAAGATCTTTGCATGTTCCCAGACATCAACCTTCCCCTCAGTTTTAAGATGCCTAAGTTCGAGAAGTATGCAGGACACGATAATCCTGTTGCACACTTGAGACGTTATTGCAACCAGTTGAGGGCTGCAGGAGGAAAGAAAGAACTGCTTATGGCCTTCTTTGGCGAGAGTCTTTCTGATCTGGCCTCAGAATGGTTTATCGATTGAGATATCGATAAATGGAACAGCTGGGATGATTTGGCTTCTGAATTTTTTCAACATTTTCAGTATAACATCGACCTGATTCCAGACGAAAAGTCCTTGGTCAACATGAAGAAAAAGAGCACTGAAGGTTTTAGGGAATACGCGATAAGGTGGCGTGAACAGGCCGCCAGGGTAAAGCCTCCAATGAAAGAAAGTAAGTTGGTAGAAGTTTTCATTCAGGCGTAGGATGAGACCTATTTTCAACATTTACTTCCGGCAATGGGAAAGTCTTTTATGGAAGTCCTCAAAATGGGGGAGATGATAGAGGACGGAATTAAGACCGGCCGGATAGTGAGTTTTGCCGCATTAAAAGCCACCACACAAGCGATTCAAGGTGGATCTGGCGCATTTGGAGGTAAAAAGAAGAAAGAGAACATGGCGACTGTCGTAGCTGGAACCCATTCCTTTCCCAAAAAACCACCTCGCCCCTATCCCCAATCCCAAGCCCAAGTCTACGCCCAAGCTCCATATATTCCTCCCCACCATTACTACCCTCCACTAAACCCTTTATATTCCATTCCGCCACCCCCATACCCAGTATATAGCGCGCAGCCATATGCCTAAACCCCTTCTTACCCGTAGTGGCGCGCGAAAGCTCCACAAAATTACCCATTCGCTCCACCAAATTACCAAAACCCCTCCAGACCCAGCTTTCAGCCTAGGCCCGAGTATAAGAAAGAGAAGGTGGTCAAAAATCAATTCACACCTCTTGGGGAGTCATATGCTAGCTTGTTTAATAGGTTGAGAAAGTTGAAGGTTTTAAGCCCAATTCAAGGAAGGCTTTCAAATCCACCGCCGAGGAATCTCGATTATTCTTTAAGGTGTGCGTACTGTTCTGATATGCCAGGCCATGATATCGAGAAATGCAGGCATTTAAAGAGAGCTGTCCAAGATTTAATTGACACAAATCAGATGCTGGTCCAGGCCTCGGAGGGTCCAAACATTAACCAGAATCCGATGTCATCCCATGCTGAAGCTAATATGTTAGAATTAATATATGACAGGAAAGAGTCTTCGAGGGGTTATAAGCCTATTGTCAAGATACAGACCATTGAGGAGAAATCATTAAATGTAGCGGAGTCTTTGAAAACAATATCATTGAACCAGGAAGGAATGAAAGAAGATAAAGCTCAAGAAATCACAAAGAAACCCCTCATCATAGTACAGGGCGCCAGAAGGTATGTTGATTTAAGTCAGGATAAACCTAAGTTGACAGTGGTGGGAGCTCTAAGTCAGCCCATCTT
>NW_025859408.1:0-3284 GCF_002878395.1 Capsicum annuum
ATTTCTAGTGTCGTCCGCGCCAACTCCAGTTTTTGGATCTTTAACCCCAAAAGGAATGAAGTCCAATGCAAGTGCTTCGGAAGGAGGAAGCAGTGTGGCTGAATTGCTTAAGAAGAATTTAGCTCTACTTGAGCATTTCGGTTCCAAATACTCTGGTGCAAAGAGCGATGATCGTTCAAGTAACTCATCATCTCCGACCATACCGCATAAGTTGAGCACTTCAAAAATCAACTTGTGCAATAATCCGTGCTACTCTCCAATGTCTTCATTGATTATGCAAGTGATAATAACTGATGCCTCGTCTATGGAGGAGCAGCTTGCGAATCTCGCAAAGGCAATTGATGGCCTAACCAAATATGATCAAAAGCAAGATGCTCGAATTGACAAGATAGTGAATAGGGTGGAAGGTCTTATAGACGGAGAGTCTAGCCATGCACCTGGAAAATCTCCATAGGTTCATGAGACAGAAAATCCTGTGAAATAAACACCACCGATTAAAGAGGTGTAAGTTTCTTCTGAGGGAATGATCACCAAGTCTTCCCTTCCATATTTCAAGCCTTACACTGCAAGAATAGATAGCCTTAAAATGCCTGTTGGCTATCAACCCCCAAAATTTTAACCATTTGAGGGCAAAGGTAACCCAAAAGAATATGTTGCACACTTTGTCGAGACATGTAATAATGTTGGAACTTATGGTGACTATATTGTCAAACAGCTTGTTCGTTCCCTAAAGGGAAATGCCTTTGATTGGAATATAGACCTCGAGCCTAACTTCATTGATAGTTGGGAGCAATTGGAACACGAGTTCCTAAATCAATTTTATAGCACAAAGCGTACAGTGAGCATGATACAGCTCACAAATACTCGGTAAAGAAAGGATGAGCCAGTCATCGAATTCATCAATCGATGGAGAAATGCGAGTCTAAACTGCAAAGATAGGCTCAGTGAAGCTTTTGCAATAGAGATATGCGTCCAAGGAATGTACTGGGGACTTCTCTATATCTTGCAAGGAATTAAACCAAAATTCTTTAAAGAGTTAGCTACTCATGTTCATGACATGGAGTTGAGCATGTCTTCTGCTGGAAAGGAAGGAGTGCTTATTCATGACCCTCGAAGGGGAAAGGAAAAATAGGAATCCAAAAGATCGGGCAAGTTTGTTCCCAAAAATAAAAACAAGGAGTCTATGAATGCTGGTGTGTCTCCTGTGAAGGTCACCACAAAGGTAAGCAAGAAGCAAAGTATGAAGACGACTTCTGGAGCACATCCAAATCAAAAAACTTTAAAGGAGATGCAAGAAAAGAAATATCCCTTCCTTGATTCTGATGTTTCTGTGATTTTCGATGAACTCCTTGAGCATAAGCTCATTGAACTCCCAGAGGTAAAGCGTCCCAACGAAGCTGTAAAGACCAATGACCCTAATTATTGTAAATATCATAGGCTCGTAAGTCATCCTTAGGAAAAGTGCTTTCTCTTTAAAGATAAAGTCATGCAACTGGCAAAACAAAAGAAGATCTTCTTCGATGATGAGACTGCTAGTTCTCATCGAATCTCTATTACTTTTGGCTCGCTCGAACCAGTACAAATATGTGTTGAAGAGCATAATGAAAAAATATTAGAGCCTGACAGGTTTTTAATTGACTAAGGCAATAATGAAGGTTAGACTCTGGTGATGAGGTGCAAACGCAGGAGGATGAGCCTTCAAAAGGAGTCATCCGACCAGCCAACCAGAAGAAGAATGGTAAAGAAACCAAGAAAATAAAAATTGGTTGAATTCCCAAAGAATACAAGGGTGACTGAGCTTCACCACCAAAAACCTCGACATCTGGTGACTTTAGAGAAATTCTTACCGAGTTGGTTTCATGTAAAGACTGCCCAATTCAACCTTGAGGCATCTTATTTTAATATCGCCAAAGAAGGGGCAAAGGGTGAGAATCTACCCATGGAGGTTCCTTCACCTTCCAGAAAGCTTGCTGAAACTCTTGGAGAAGAAGCACATGTGTGTGATACAAAAATTATATTAACAAATAACGATCTTCTGCTTGGTGAGGACCTACATAACCTTCCCTTATACATGATGGGTCAAATTCTAGGAAAGAAGATCAATAGAATCTTAATAGATGAAGGGTTTGGAGTCAACATCCTGCCTATCCGTACGATGAAAGAACTTGGCATCGCTACTAGCGAACTGGACAAAAGTCATATAATGATCCAAGGTTTTAATCAAGGGGGCCATAGGGCCATGGGATGTATCAAGTTGGGGATTCGTATGGATGATTTTCAATCAAACCCATTGATGCATGTGATCGATACCAAAACTTCATATAGTATATTGCTTGGTAGTCCTTGGGTGCATGGGAACAAAATTATTTCATCCTCTTACTATCAATGCTTGAAATACCTCAAAAGTGGAGTGGAAACAAAGATATTTGCTGATGAGAAGCCATTCACTGAAGCTGAGTCACATTTTGTTGATGCAAAATTCTACTTAAAAAAACATGTTATGGATGAGAAAAAGGTTGAAGATGTCACCAAGACCAAGGGTGATGATCTTGCATCTAAGAAGGTCGTGGTGATTATCAAAAAATTCGCCACCAAGAAGCCTCTCTCCACTTTAAATAAAGAAGGTGTCGCTTCTACAAAAAAAGGAAACTCTCATTCTTCATTACGTACCGAAAGTAAGGAAAGAAAAAGATCACCCATCGAAATTCCAAGATAATGTGCTAAAGGGGCTAACTTTACCTATCAAAAAGATTGATGAAATAAATCCATCCTAAAGATTTCTTAAAGAGTCTATGGCTTAAAATCTGCCACAAGATATGACACTCCCTACAAAATGTACAAAGGATGGCTTCGATCCCAATACATATAAGCTATTTGTAAAGGCTGGATACAATCCAAATGAGCCATCAAGGTTGGGAAAACTTCCATTGGAAGGTATGACTAGGTAGGCACGTGAAGGCCTTGGATATATGTAGCTAACTCCAATTCGCATCTCCATAAAAAGGGTGGTTAGCAATTACATCACTGTAGAAGAAGAGTCCACGGCATCCAACTAGAGAGCTTCTGTCTTTGACCGACTTGGAGAATCAACTGCAAGAACTTCTGTGTTTAAAAGGTTAGGACCTCTAAATAAGAGAAAAACAAACAAACGTAAGAGGAGTCATCAAAGCACGATGATCCATTCTTTACTTAGAATACGAAAGGATTTCCAAAGTTTGATTCCTTATAGAATAAAGCGACAGACGGAACTGGTAGTTTCATACAAAGAGGTGCTAAAAGAAAAT
>NW_025859409.1:0-2382 GCF_002878395.1 Capsicum annuum
AAACTACTTTCAGGTCTTATTTGTTTGCACTTACTGGATTTATGAACCTGTTCAGACCTCAAACCATTAAGCGCATTTGTTTTTATTAGGATTTTAGCTCTTAATAGGTCTGAGTAGGTCTTAATCATTCAGTTGTGGAACCAAGTCTAAATATCATTTACAAATATTCTTGTGTAGGATAAAATTCACCACCACTCTATCCATAATCACCTGTCACCACCACCAACCACTTCCACCATCACAACCAACATCATAGCAACTACACTGCCAGCCGCTACCACACCTACCACTTTCATTATTCTAAATAAATCCACCGCCAACTAGGGGTGTTCATGATTTGGTTTTTAACCAAACTAAACCGCGATCAAAACCAAACCGATTAAAAAAACCTATATTTGGTTAGGTTTGGTTTGGATTTGAATTTGAAAAAACAGATACTAATTTGGTTTGGTTTGGTTTGGTTATACTCTAAAATAATCGACAAAATAACCAAACTGAACCTATATACATATATATTATAATTATTTATATGTTTTTCATAATTGTAATCTAAATATTTGTTACATTTTATATTTTAATCATGATTTAACTTTAGTCGCAACACATTCAGTCATATATCTTCATCTAGTTGACAATACATTATGAGATTCTAAATGAATTTCATATTTTGAATGACAAATGATACTAATTGTGAAAATAATATCTTGTTATATATTGAAATTTATAGCTGAAATTCATTAGACTATACACAATCACTAATTTTAACTTTCTTTTCAACCTTGTTGAGCAAAAAGTTTGTGTTCACCTTTTGGGGGTTTATCATATCATTCTATTAAATATAGTTTTTAAATATTTTTTTAAAAGCGTTCATATGGTGTTATCATGGCTTAGCCGAAGTATAACACTCAGTTGACATCATAGTTTCAAGATTGAGATACAACACTCGATTGCCATCTCATATGTTAGATTGGATTTGTTTTTAAAATTTTCAACTTTGATCATTAACTAAAGTTATAAACCAAAAAATCCAAATCAAACCGAACTAAACCGACAAGAACCAAACCAATGGTTATTTTTTTGTTTGGTTTGGTTTGGTTTTAGAAATTTAAAAATCGATTAAGATGGTTTGGTTTTGGTTTTGACCAATAACCGACACATATCGACCCATGAACACCCCTACAGCCAACGCCGCCACCATCAACTGCTACCGGTCGATCCCTACTACCAACCAACTCATCTATCAGAACTAGCACTACCACTAATGACCACCAACACATCATCAACTTCCACACATCACTAACAACCACTAACACATCATCAACTTCCAAACATTCTTCAACCACCACCACTGTCATCGGTGTCACCACCTCTACCACTAAAATCCGCTACACTCGCTACAGTATCTGTACTAACAACCATTCCACTATCACAGCTAATAGCGTCTCCAACGACCACCAACATATCTTCAACAATCATGTAAACAGTTTTCCATCACCACAATCAACACCTCCAACTACTAACATTAACCAACTTCACATCACAACCACCACCACCATTACTAATCGCCAATATCATGACAGTTACTACAATACCAACTATCTCTACTATCACAACTATCATCACCAATATTGCTAAGCACCAACATCAATTAATTTATTACAACCACCACCACCATTACAAACCATCTCCACTATCACTAACAAATATAAATATTTATTTTTTTAATCAAATAATAATGTAATTGCATTAA
Source organism: Capsicum annuum (assembly GCF_002878395.1). Classification (NCBI taxonomy): domain Eukaryota; kingdom Viridiplantae; phylum Streptophyta; class Magnoliopsida; order Solanales; family Solanaceae; genus Capsicum; species Capsicum annuum. The sequence goes on from NW_025859409.1 coordinate 1,751, forward strand.
ATTAAAAAAATTTCTAATATATAATTATATTATATTTAGAAATAAATAAATTTTGCACATTCTGATATTGAGAAACACCCAACCTTAATCATTTAGTTTTAAGATCTAGAGACAATATCTTAACCATTCAGATGTGCATTCAAAATGATTCAAATGTCTGAATATTAATAAAAATAAATACAGTCTTAGATGAAACACAATGGTGTGGTTGTGTGATACTTTAAAGGAGTCCTCGAAAGTCAAAGAAACTACATGAAAACATTGATGTTTGATGATCACTTCTCAGAGTTGTTCTGCTCGATAAACTATAAAAATTAAGGTAATATAACCATTAACAGCATTCAACGGAGGAGAAGTCAATTACAATTATCCGTGAAGTAGCATTTAATACAACTTGGCTAGATTGAAAGAATCACCTAAATCTATACTACATTAAAAGTATGGAACCCCTAACTTAAAACCTTACGAAAATACCATTCCTATCAGCCTAAATACCTACTATCTAGTAAAAAAAAAGAGGAAACTAATTGGCATAAAGAGAAACAACACAGATGTTTAATAGGAACAACCGGTCATTGTTCTTTATCTCAACAAAATATGTGTTATTTAAAAAAAAAGCAAGAAGAGGGGTA
>NW_025859410.1:0-2244 GCF_002878395.1 Capsicum annuum
TAGAGGCAAGCTTGAAATTTATCGAAATTCACATACTACGACAAGCCTCTGATCTTCTCCAAAATATGTTGAAAGCATGCTGAGGCAAGAAAACATAATAAATTATATCCCTATTTCTAAGGAAGTAATGATACTCAATCTACCTTTCATTCTTATTTGTGGTGCCGATTAGGTCAATAGCAGTGGACCTAATCTAAACCACAAATAAGAAGGCATAGGATGTAATTTAAAATTTAGAAATTGCCTTCTTCTCTTAAACTCCTTAATTTAACTATAGATGTTCTTAGGGAAAATTTTCTTGACTTACTGTACATCACTTCAAACCTGGGTGCCCGCAAAGCTTCTTTCTTGGTGCTTTACTATTTTCTATGTAGGCGATCATTCTGATCATGCTAGCTAGTCGCAGCTCCTTAGCAAAATGCCCAACTACACTATTTTTCTTTGAGAGAGATGACGGATGGATTTTTATTTTAGGATACACTTTTATACAATGCCACCAAAACTTGATCCCTTCACTAAGATTGACACATAAACATGAGCAACAACTGTCATTAAATCTTAATAAGGTATCGAAACCATATTCATGGTCCCTCAGCCTTATCAATTCGAACTTATCAAACTTAACTGTATTATTGCAGATATTTTTTTTAATGATTAATGCCTAATCGGTAAAAAACAACATTCACAAAATCATTCTACTCTATGTATGTTTTCACGATAACATGATCAGTATTAAATACCTCCCACATATGAAGTGGTTCCATCTGGAAGCAGCTTATTCCTCCGAACCCATCTTTACTATATCTTTTTGTGTTGGTCAAGCAAAAGTTGATCAACTTACATTTTCTTATATCTACAAACAAGAGAAAAACGATTGATGTCAAACAAGAGAAAAACAAAATGAACATTACAATTAGTGTCTGCATAATTTTTAAAAAGGTAACACAAAATTGAATAAATATAACACATTTCAAGATCATTTCAACAGCTTTCCCATTTGTTGCAATAGATGTTCCATCTGTTGCAATATATTACATATCTTTTGCAACAGATTACACATCTGTTGTAATAGATTACACATCTATTGCAATAGATTCCTAAATAGATGGGCAATCTATTATAACAAGCTAGGCATCTGTTGCAATAGTAGAGTCTATTACAACAGATGTGTAATCTATTAGAATACATCAAACCAGCCTTGCTAATAGTTTAATTTGTTCCAACAATTGCTCCGTATGTTGCAACATCAACAACAACATTAACAATAAAGAAACAACACCTTTTGTTCCAACACCATCAGTAATGCCACACCATACATTCCAAAAATACCAACCCCACCAACAACATAAGAAACAAATAAAATATATACAAAAAAATGATACTGCCAACAAGGCTTTTAAACTTAAAAGTCACCTTTCCTTTAAATTTTTAAATTTATAGGATATGGTTAAAGGATAATTAAATTAAAAAATAGATGTAAATAACTAATTTAAATAACTTGCAAAGAAAAAGACAAGAATGAAAGAGCAATAGTGAATCATACCTGCAATGTCAAAAGCAAGGAGATCAAAATAGCAATTTCAATTAAGAAAAGATATAGATAGGTTGAGATTTGAAAGGATCCTCATGCGAAAGAGGAGAAAAAAGAGAGAAAAAAGGAGACGGTTATGATAACCCTAAAGAGGAGAGAAAGAAAAAGAAGAGAGATGAATTAATTTATGAATGAAGGAGAGATAATTCTAGAGATGGGTTTAAATATTCATTAATATTCATTATTAAATTTGAGTGGAACGAGGAGATGGGTGACATTGAAAATACAAGATAAAACTACTCAAGGAGGAGATTTTCAAGTTATCCAAGAAATATTTTTTACCGCCTCAGTATTTTATCATTTTTATTTCAGATAGAAAATTGCTTTAAAATAAAAAAAATTCAAATAGATATGTCATTTATAGCAATAGATATCAATATCTATTTGAAAATTTCCAATAGCTCAGTCACCTACCGCAACAGATGCAAATGTCTATTTGATATTTAAAATGGATAGGTAATTTGTTGTAATAGATCTCAATATCTGTTTGAAAATTTCCAACAGCTCAATCGTCTATTGCAACAGCTTTCTTTATAATTGATTTAGCTAGAACTAGGGATGAGTTCATAGGTTCAACTACAACTTCAGTTGAGTCTTTGCAATTGCATGTTGTTGGTATTGCGTTCCTTCGAACCCGAGTTATCAATCGATCC
>NW_025859411.1:0-1777 GCF_002878395.1 Capsicum annuum
TATGTATCTATATAACATATATGTATAGAAATTGTATAGTTCTATCAAATATATATATATATATGTATGTATGTATGTATGTATGTATTTATGTATGTATGTATGTATAAAATATATATAAAAATATGTAGAAAATGTATTAAAATTAAATAATTATTGTATAAAATGTGTAAAAAAAAAAGTACAATTATTGTATAAATTGTATATCAAAACTGTATAATTTTCGAATAGAATATTTATATGTATAAGATATGTATATAAACTTTATAGAAGGTGTGTAGAAACGATATAGAATAAGCCAGCAAATTGAAATTGGTAGAAAACGAAATTTAAATTTCATCGTCATTTTCGTGGAAATAGTTTAATTTGAAGTGTCGTTTATGTCCTTTCCCAAAAATTATTTGGGAAATAAGTGTTAATTCTAAAAGTTTTAATAAGAAGATATAGTGTACGCAGGTCTTACCTGCAAATAAGAAGATTGAACCAAGAAGCCAGCTCCTTTTGTTGTGATTTGTTTCAATTGTTATGAGGTAATATCAGGCTATTATTTAAATAGAGAAATGGTTAGATGTCAACAAGATATTTTGGAAATACCTCAATCCAGTTATCAATTCTTTTTAATTTTCTTTTGAGATTTTCTATGGTCTATGACTATTAAAAATAAATAGAAACATTTTATTCGAAAATGTATTATAAATATGCTTCTGGTTAACAATATCATTTTGAAAAATACTAAAACATATTTGTGATGTTTACGAAGGATGTGGTCTAGAAAGTGAAACACTTGAGCATATGTTGCTTAGAAGTCCTAAAGCTGAACTAGTTTGAAAAATATGTCCTATAAATTAGTCTGCCCTAGAAAACATTATGAATTTTGCTAGCTGGTGAAATGATATTTTTGATAATGCTAATCGGTATCCGGATTCTATTGAGCAAACTAAGTTAAGTGTTTATGTTATGTGGCAAATTTAGAAAGCTAGAAACGCTCTAAACTTTAGTGGAAAAATTTATGAACCTAGTGAAACAATAAACAAAACACTCTTGGACTACCATGAATATGAAAATAATTTGCTTACTAATCATTCTGCTCTGTGTATAACCGATTGTCCTAATGATAAGAACATTGTTCTTGTAAAGATGATATTATCTTATTCGTAGATGCTTGCTTACACAGGGAGAGGAAGATGGCGAGCATTGGAGTGGCAGCTATGGGTAGCTATGGTAAATTGCTTCAAGCCTTTGGCGACCAAATTCAGTTTGTTGGGAAGGTCATCATTGCTGAAGCACTAGCAATTCGTGACGTTGAAAAAAGCTATGAAAAATGAATGAAAGAGAGTGCAAGTCTTGTCGAATGCGAAGAACGTGGTGGATACTATATTAAAAAGAAGTGTCGTATCTTGGGAGATAGAAACAACATGTGATGATATTTGAAAGCTGATAGATTTCTTTGAAGATGTAGATGTTGTGCATATTCCTAGATCTTGGAATATAATAGCACATAGTTTAGCGAAGTTACGTTTTCTATTTCGTTACTACAAAACACTATTTGATTTGCTAATTTTCGTAGTTGGATTGTAAACAATGCTATAGCATTCTTTTAACTCTTTGAGACTTATTATGATCTAATATAACAAGTATGTTGGATGTCAAAAAAAAATTTGTTAATTTTATGATTTTGTTTTATTTTGTTTTATTTTGACAATGTTGAATATAGTAGAAAAACTATCATTTTCAGTAGAAATATTTTAAAATTTTGAATTAAATTATTCAAATCTTT
>NW_025859412.1:0-1886 GCF_002878395.1 Capsicum annuum
TTTTCTTCTTCACACGACACACACACAATACGGATTCACAGACTACATAGAGGACTCCATTTTTATTTTCTTTTTTTCTTCACTAGAAATTCGATTCAACACCCACAGATTCACCATGAGCACACACTCACCTCACCACAAACACTGATCCCTCAAAGAAGAACAACATACATATACATCACACACACCAAAATTTCATAGAAGACAATTCCATTCCCATCTTCTTTCATAGACGGAATATACGCATAAACAATCGGTACACGCACAGATCGGAGATGGGAGCTGGACGGAGAGAAAACCATATAGAGAGGAGGCACAACAACAATACACACATACCTTCACCGGAAAAATGTCACCCACATCGAAAAAATAGAGTTGAACAGTGAGCGAAAGAGAGTTGAATACCTGAAGGAAGATGTTTGAGATCCGTTTGTTTTCTTTAGGTTTCCATTGAAATATCACACTGGCAACTGGTTATTGTTTGTCGAGGGGTTGCTGTTCACGTCTGGTTAGTGTTCCGGCAATACAGTCGTCGAAAAACATCAAAGCATAATGAAATCCATTAGAACAGGTAGATTGGGTCGTCCTCAGGCTGATTCCGTCAGAGCCCAGTTTCTATCGGTTTTGGTTTTCTTTTGCTAAATTTTGGGGGTTTTCGGGATCTTTTGTTTGTTGATTCATTGTCGACATTGTGCTTTGGGGTACTCATAATTAAATTGTGCCAATATTCGGAATTTGGGATTTCATATCGAGGTTTTCCTCTAGGTTTGCAACCTGTTCGATTGGAAATTTGGAACACTGATTTGGTGTTGTTCGTGGTTGGGGTTCCCGTTCGAGAATTTGATTTTTGGACTTCTTTATTATCTATGAGAACGTTCTATTGAAAGTTGGAGTGCGTCACTGTTGAGGTTTGGTTTGAGGTTTTCGGATGTGGATTCTATCCCTTCATTGAAGTATTATTGAATTTTGAAATCTTTGAATTGAGGTCCAATCCTATTCCCTCTTTCTGTTAGTTCATTATTCACTATATTTTGATACATCAAATTACATGTTATGTCTTGTTTGATCTGTGTTGGTGGTGAATCTTTAGTGGTTTTTGAATCGTGAATTAATTGGGGGATAGGGGTGGGGTCTGAAAAATTCGACATAATTGGTGAATTTTGGGTAGTTTGATTCATTAGTTGTTTGAATTGAAATGAACGTTAATCGAGCTTGGTAGTATCTTGATACGTCGATTGGTTCAGGCAAACATAGTTTGGGTAGGCAAAGTTTAGAATTTGTGGCTTCGGTTGAATGTTGGAAATTCTGTGGAATGTTTGAAATTTTGTTGAATAGTTTTATTTTTCCGCACTAAAAATGTATTCATTTGGCCGAGGGATGCCTCGAGGGATTTGTATTGATTTATCCGGGGAATTCCCCGAAGTATCTTGTATTTGGAGGACGTTCGCGAGGAAGGCTTGAGGCATCGGTTGAGGCATTGGAGCTTAGTTTAGGATTAGTTTAGAATAGGATTTACATTTTTGCATTTTTCATTTTTCGGGATTGTATAATTGGACTGGATATTATATTTTGGATTATTTTGTTTTTGTTTGTTTGAACGATTGTTTTTGCGTGCTTTGCGTGGTTTATGCATTTGTAATGTCAATTTAGCCGATACGCTCTGCCAAGCAACCGTGGTCAAACCATGGGATCGAGGGGTGCCTAACATCTTCCTCTCAGTCAACAGAATTCCTTAGCCAGAATCTTTGTTCGCAAACCAGTATTAAAGAGTCAAAACCATTTTGAAAAAGGATATCCATGGGTGACTTGGCACACCGGATTATGCCAAATGGAGACTCTGAATAAAAAATATAAGTAGTCCTTTTTCGAAACAAATTTTCATCTTT
>NW_025859413.1:0-1619 GCF_002878395.1 Capsicum annuum
GCTAGGTAGATTTACCACTATGCTGACTCGTCCTAGGCCTTAAACCCATTCCCTTGGATGTTCTTTCCACTCTTTCTCTAGATAGGCCTTTTGTAAGTGGAGCCGACACATTATCCTTTGACTTGACATAGTCAATAGTGATAATTCCACTAGAGATAAGTTCCCTCACGGTATTATGTCTCCATCGTATGTGATGAGATTTACCATTGTACATCATGCTCCCTGCCCTACCTATTGTCACTTGAATATCATAGTGTATACGTACTGGTGCCACTGGCTTGGGACAATACAGAATATCTTCCAAGAAATTTCAGAGTCATTCTACTTCTTCACCGGCTTTATCTAATGCGATAAATTCAGATTCCATTATAGAGCGAGCGATATAAGTCTGTTTGGATGATTTCCAAGAAACTACTTCTCCACCGATAGTAAATACATATCCACTTGTGGATTTTACTTCGTTCGATCCGGTGATCCAATTTACATCATTATATCCTTCAAGTACCGCAGGATATTTATTATAATGCAAAGCATAATCTTAAGTGTATTTAAGATACCCCAAAACTCTTTTCAATGCCATCCAATGAGTTTTGTTGCGATTACTCGTGTACCGACTCAATTTACTGATAGCGTATGCTATGTCTGGTCGTTTACAGTTCATTATATACATTAAACATCCCTATACTCTTGTGTACTCCTATTGTGAGTCACTTTTACCTTCATTCTTTCGAATTGCAAAGTTCACATTCAATGGAGTCTTGGCAATACCGAATTCCATATACTTGAACTTGTCAAGTACTTTTTCGATATAATGAGGCTGTGACAATACTAACCCTTGTGAAGTTCGATGGATTCTTATACCTAAGATCACATCTGCAACTCCAAGGTCTTTCATATCAAACTTTCTCTCGAGCATTTGTTTTGTTGCATTTATGTCAGAAATGTCTCTACTGATGATCAACATATCATCCACATATAAACAAACAATGACTTGGTGATTTGGAGTGTCTTTAATATAAAAACATTTATCACATTCATTTATTTTGAATCCGTTTGCCAACATGGTTTGGTCAAACTTTGTATGCCATTGCTTAGGTGCTTGTTTTAGTCCATAAAGTGACTTAACAAGTTTACACACCTTATTTTCTTTTCCTGGAACCACAAAACCCTCAGGTTGTTCCATGTATATTTTTTCCTCCAAATCTCCATTTAGGAATGCAGTCTTCACATCCATTTGATGGATTTGAAGATCATATACCATCGCCAAGGCAATTAACATTTGAATTGAGGTTATCCTTGTTACTGGCGAGTATGTATCAAAGTAATCAAGGCCTTCTTCTATTTGAAGCCTTTTACTACAAGTCTTGTCTTGTATTTGTCAATAGTACCATCCGCCTTCATTTTCCTTTTGAAGATCCATTTATAACCTAAAGGTTTATTTCCGGGAGGAAGGTCAACCAATTCCCATGTATGGTTGCTTAAGATTAAATCTATCTCACTATTGACTGCCTCTTTCCAAAAGGATGAGTCTGACGACGACATCACGTCTTTAAATGTTTGAGGCTCATTTTTTAAAAGAAATGTTACAAAATCCGATCCAAATGAAGTTGATGTTCTTT
>NW_025859414.1:0-3538 GCF_002878395.1 Capsicum annuum
TATATATATACTAGATAGGTATGCCCATGCATTGCACGGGCCCAACGCGTATAGTAGAATAAAATAAAAATGTAACAGCAAAGGACTATCTCGTTTGATTGGATCGGTTGATGGAAATGATTACAAATGTATGTTTAATACAATAATGGAAATAACATACTACTGGATGCTCATATTTACATATGACAGTGACTGTTGGCTATTTGCATTGATAAAGATAAAGTACATTATGAACGTAAAACTTTGAGAACCTGCATGGCATTTTTTACTTAGAAAAAAAAAACATCAAGTAACAAATAGAACTTACAGTTCCTTCGATACTTGGAACCTCTCCAAGAATTGCTGCCAGAAGAGTTGACTTTCATAAGCCTACATCTGCACATATAGCAATGTTCTCACCAGGTCTAACCTCCAAATTATTGTTTCTAAGAGTAGGTCAAGGTGGTTTCTCTTCTCAATTATGATTTTCCAAATCTACTCTTGTTGCACAATTGTGAAGTCAAGTATTGTAACAACCTAAAAATTTGATGAAATATGTGAAATTTGTGATTTTATATGATTTGACTGTTTTACCCCATTTCGTAGTTACATTATGGTATTTTTGGGGTGTGGGAGTGATTGGCATTATTTTTTATGCATTTTGGTATCATTTATGCAATATTGTGGTTTTTGATGGCTTTGAGAGCCTTATTTTGGACTTATATGGATATCTTTTGATCCGTGCGATGGATGGCCAAACGAACTGTGCCAGCAGCTCCGGAATATTAATTTTAGGTTGGGTAGACCTTTGGTTCGGGTTTTGGTGCACCCGAGCTCATTTCGACCTACTGATCGGAAAGTTGGAAAATTGGAAATATAGGTATGGGACCCACATTTGGTCGAAACAACATTGGATGGAAAATCCGACTTCGCCAGCAGATTAAGAATATCAATTTTAGGATGTTAGCATATTTGGTATGATTTTATAAATTTTAAATCTCATTTCGATCCTCAGTTTGAAAAATTATAATTTCGGGTTTTAGGGGTCAATTTTGTGAAAATAATTTTTTTAAAAAATTTGATATAGCCATCGTGTCCGGAATATCGAATGTAGTATGGTTACATATTTCTTTTGTGTGTATCGGACTCTGAAAGAATTTCGGACACCCCATCGAAATCCGAGGTGAAATTGAAGTGAAAAATCAGGTGCAATACCAGATTTTTCTGCAATATAAATACCTCTTTTTGGCCTATTTTGCTCAATTTTCATCTTGGAGTTAAACCCTAAAATAGTATGGGAGCTTAAAATTAAAGTTTGTGGGAGCTTTAGAAGCTAGATAAACACCTATTTCTTGATTTTATTACGGATTTAAGGTAAGAATTCGCCGCCATTTTTAGTAATTTCTTGATTAATTTCTCAAAACTCCAAAAATCTTAGGTCATGATTTTAAACCCAAATTTCACTCCTTTCACATGAATAATATTTTTATCTTACAGTTACTAGTTTTTCATCAATTTAATCTTCAAAACAACTCTCATTCTTGATTTTAATCCGGATTTCCAAAATTTTACCCGGTAAAGCTTAAAAATAGTTTTTCTTCAATTTGAACCTTATTTTTTACTCGATTTGACTTGGGTTATCAGCAGTAGATTCCCAAAAATAAGGAGAATATATTTTGGAAGTAAAGTTCTGATTTTTTCCTTCTTTTTCGGAAACCCGTTGTGGGGGTCCATTTTGACCCCGAACCAAAAGTAGTCAATATGAGTGTCGTTTGTTTTGTTTTGACGTGTAGATTTTATATTTGATATTTTTAGTAGAGTTTTGGATCATTCATGAAAAGTAAGGTCGCGGCTTCAAGTGTAGCGGACCAGTTTTGGCTTTCGAGGTAGGTTATGGCTTAACTCTTTCAGATTGGGATGGGTAGTACATGATGGTACAAAATGCACGTTAAGGGTAGGAACTAATCATGAAAATGGCTATCTATGTGTTGTGCACATGTGGGGGCTTATACGTGATGTAATTATCGAAATAGAGATATTATGTGATATGTGTGACCGTGTGGGGTCCTATATGATATTAATATCCTTGAACACATATGAATAATTTTATTGTGTTGTTAAAATGCTAATATGGTACCATTGGTGTATTGTGATTATATTCATACTTTATTGGCAAATGAGACATGTGAAAATTCATGGATGATACGAAAATAATGAGGGAATATTGGCTCATGTGGTTGTGGAAATGTATCATTGTGGTTGGTTGTGGAAATATATCATGTGGTTGTTTGTGAAAATACTGATTGTGATTGGATGTGAGCATTACATCTTCATATCATACTCATTCATGAAATATTGGTACTATCGTAACAACACCTAAGAAACACTGGCAACACTTTTTTAAGAGATATTGTAACACCTTATAAAACCCTTTCCAAGGGATGTGTCGGAAAGGAGATATGAGATATGTGGATTGTATACGGATTGATGAACCCCCATGGGTCCTACATCGGGAAGCTTTAGCTCCGTAGGTGTATACAGGGATTGTGTGATGATCTCAGAGGTTGTGCGACGACCTCGTGCATCATCATCGCTATCATATATATTGCACTTACTTTATTGTGTTATGTTGTGTTGTATTGGCATATCGACTTGTCATCTATGTATTTATCGTATCTTCTTTGACTTATATTTGATGATCTTGTATACACATGTCCCCCCTCCTTGTTCTTATATGTGATATAATACGTACTTTTGTTCTATCTTGATGTAATATTTCAATATATGTGAAATATATTAGAACTGTTTGTGCAAGCAGTGTGGGCTACCATTGTGGAACATTTTTTTATTGCAGGTGATGTGCCCTTAGTGTATATTTGTATGCTCTATTTACTACTTTACTTGGTCCGCCTATGATACCTACTGAGTACAAGTGGACCGTACTCATGCCTACTGCACCCTCGGTGCAGGTCCTAGCTCGAGTACGCCTCAGCTCAATTGACTCAGGTGATTGTTGGAGCTTCCAAGGTAGTTGTTGACACCTAATTTTTACCCTCCAAAACTAAGTTTGATTCTGAGTTTCTTCAATTTTAATAAAATTACATCCTTTATTTTATCGAACCAAGGAAATTTTCAAAAGCATTTATCAGGGTAAGTTGGTCATTTTAAGTGATGATTATATACTATCGTATTCGACTATAAGAAATTATATAATTTTGTTACTTAAATATCTTTTACATTAAATGTCAATTTTAATCAAAGTTTGCCTTGAAATAATTTTAAATGATCAAAATCTTGGTTTAAATATATTTTAATCTCAAGAATAATTGATTTAGGAAATTCTAGTCGATTTGGTTAAATGAAGAAGCTCGAAATTAAACAAGGGGGTTGATTTGTGTCGAATTTCGATTTGATTTAGCCAATTTATTAAATTTGACTCTAATTGGAATCAAAGTGGTCTCAATTGTAAATATAATCGACCAATTGGTATTCAATTTGGTTAAAGTTTAAAAAAGTTGCCTAAATTGTAATCTTAATCCCAAATTACTATTTCTTAATT
>NW_025859415.1:0-3332 GCF_002878395.1 Capsicum annuum
AAATTTCTCTAATTTAGAAGATCCTGGTTATTTAAATCAAAAAATTGAATTAGTATTGAAGTGCACTACTGCTGCTAATTTGTTTGAGAACTTCTCTATTAATTCTATGATAAAAATGGTTAGCAGTGTGGCAAGTTGGCACTATTGCTTTGGATTGGACTTGAAAAAATATTGAGAGCTATGAAACAAAGAACAAGCAGTTTATTTGTAAGTAATGCTCCTATCAATTTGTCTAATACTATTATTGTAATTTTCATTAAAATATAATGTATATTTGTTTGTCTAGATGTTGAAGTTTAATTTGATGAAATGTAAGTACAGATACAGAAGTTTTTCTTATACAAGCAAATAGAGAAAAAAATGCAAGTAAAGAAGCAGCTCTAGGAAGCAACGATTTCATCAATGTCAAGTACAATAATAAATCTTTTATCCAATACTAATGTACAATCTCGTGTTACAACTTACAGTAAGCCACATATCCTTTTCTCTACCCAATTTCATAAATAAATTAAGTGATCTTTTAACCAATTCTTTCTTTTTTGAGATGTTGCATGGTTTTAGAGTAGGGATTGCAAATGTCTGATGATCAATTAAGTGAGAAGTTTGAATAACTAATTATATTTCAAGAAAATGTGATAATTTATCTTTGTAGATTCTTTAATTAATTTTGGGCAATAGGCATAAAGCTTTATATATGTTGGAAAAAATAAGAGGCCAACAATCGTCTTGAAACTGGATTTTCTGAATGCTTACTGTTGTACTACAAATGAATGTAACTCAATGTTACTCTTCACTGTGAAGATTAATGGGGATGCAAAATCTTAGTTACAAAAATTCTTTTGACAGTTAAAGGCAAGGAGATATCGTCTTTGTTTTCTTGTAGCTTCTTTATTTGTTTTATTATTTTTTAGGATGTTACTAAAAGTTATTTGTCAATTGCTCAACAAAAGAACTTTTGTTAAAAATACTTTTTTAAAAAAAAAATCAAAATAAGCTAATTTTAAAGGATTTGTCAAACATACTGTCACTTTGTAAGACAGTCTTTTTTTCCTTCAAAAATAAAGTTTATATAGGATAAATTTATCATTCATTATTTTGTAATATTTAAAAATTTAAAATCAACTAAACTCTCATTTAGTAAATTTTTCCTTAGTTAAACTATTTTTAATTTATTTTCCTTCCGGGAAGTATCTATTTGAAATAGGAATCATTTTTCTAGATTTTCACCAGACAAATATTTAGTACACGTTAAATGCAATCAAGAATTCACCATTTTTTCTCTTGTATTTAATTATCATTCCTAATATTTATTACATTTTTTATTCAATACTAAAAAATAAATGTGACGATCCAAACTCGATGTGAGTGGATACCCACACTAATTTTTTGGTGGAAGAACCAACTAATCTCAAACATCAATCGAATAATTAGCCAAAAATAAGGCAACTAATTGTCTTTCATTAATGAGCAATTATCCAAAAAAAAAAATGCAAAATAGAGAAACTTAATTAATTTTCTAGAACATGAAAGTCATTGTTAAAAAATTACTACATAGTCAATAACGAGATCAAATCAAAACTAATAAAATACCTAAGTTCGAACAATGGATCATAAACTGAAAGAAGAAATTATGACAGTTCGAAAGATGTAGCTCACCCTTGAATTTGATCACATACTGAATCACAGCTGATGTTTTGGAAAATTCACTGGAATATGCTCTACACACAACAAAAGAAAAGCACGTACAGTATCAGCACACAAGAAACAACGATGCACTGGTAGGGTCATTAGTCAATTCAAACTAAAAAATATGAACACACAACCATAGCGTAGTATAACAAGATAACCATAAACCCAATCATGTAACCCTACTTCAAATTCATAACACTTAGCTTTGTAAACAAGTAGAACATGATGTCTAGTCAATATGAGTCAACAAAGATAACATGTCAAGTCAAACTACGACTAACAAGAAAACTCCAAGTCAATAATCATGATGCAACAACCTCGGAATTTATGTCCCAAGTACACAAGTAATAGAAAACACAAAGTTATGCCACAACTTTCACTTAGCCCAGACTACTCAAGGATTTACAAAAATAATAACAATGGCAATCATACATCCACTCTTAGCGATTAAGCATATAAGCCGATTTATTGAAGGAACCAACATAATGATGATAACACTTAAGCCTAGGCCACTTAAGGAACCAATATAATCAAGAAAATACATGATCTTCGATTCAATCAAGGGATCGTCACACTCACTTGTATCTTGTACATACATGTTAAGCATTTTATGACCGCCCATTAGCCATGACCTGCAGGGGACGAACTCTTGTCCATGTACTAAATCTTAGACATCAGGTGTCTGCCAATATTATGCCAACCAATTCTGTGAAGATGTCCAAATATTGGTACATCCAACAATACTGACAGATATCACAACAATCACAATTATGATGATTATAAAATAACACTTGTAATAAATAAATTTTATATATAGGTTTGTTGTATGCGATTAATACTTAGGATAGCAACTGTAATGATCTTCCTAGTTGTTTTGTAAATTTTACTAGTCTTTGTTCATTTTTACTCTGCCCATAGTTATATACATGATTTATGACTCAGGGGAATGGATAGTATCAACTTTTGGGGTGTACATAGGTGATTAGTTGGGTTATTAAATTAAGAAAGTTAAGTTTGATCACAATCAATTTTTGATTAAGATGATCTTGAGTTAGTATTTTAATATTTTTAATTTTTTTAATTTTCAATAGATTTGAACGTTGATTGTGTACTTTCATAAACTTTTGAATGGTGAGGGGGATGAAGGCTTCGTGTTGGGGAACTTGGAGAAATATGAGGAGTGTCGCGATTATGGTTATTGTAGGCAGATCAAGGTTGAAGAGATCAAGGAGGTTATTCGCAGGATGCGGTGAGGTAGGGCGACAGGGCCAGACGAAATTCCAATAGATTTTTGAAAGAGCACTAGTGGGGCAGATTTAGATTAGTTAACAAGGTTGTTTCACATCATTTTTAGGATGGAAAAGATGTTGAAAGCATGGAGGTGGAGTGCAATGGTTCCTTTATATAAGATCAAGAGAGACATTCAGAGTTGCAGTAACTACAGAGGCATTAAGTTGTCGAGCTATACTATAAAGGTTTAGGAAAGGGTGATAGAGTTGAGGCTGAGAAGGATCGTGCATATCTCTGAGAATCAGTTCGGCTTCATGTCAGGTCGCTCGACTAATGAGTCCATTCACCTCGTGAGGAGATTAGTGAAGTAGTTTCGGGAGTGGAAGAAGAACTTGCACATGGTATTTATTGAT
>NW_025859416.1:0-2001 GCF_002878395.1 Capsicum annuum
TTTCTTGATATGTTAAAAGTAACAAGTAAAATAAAAGTAATTTTTTATTATAGTGGACGATGGAGGGAGTAAATAATTTGGTCATAGCGGCCACATGACATTATAGTGATATTCTCAGTTTTCATTTTGTGTTTTAAGTTTGGTGAGCACAAAATTTAAAGAGATTTTTTAATTTTGTAATTTTAAATTAAAATATCTGTAATTTACAAAAAATATTTGTATATCTTTTGGTTTAAAGAGTTTAGTACTAAATGTACAAAATGATGTTTTTTTAAAGGCAAAATGCTTTTTGAACCCCTGTACTATGTCAGTTTTGTAAGTTGGACACTTCTACTTACATGTTTGTCATCTAAACCCTTGAACCCATTAAAAAATAACTTTTTAAACCCTTTGTCGGTCTACTCAGCTGTGCGTGTTGCACAATCGCGACCATGTCATTAATTTTGTGTAAAATAATTTTCACGTATGAAATGATGTGTGTAGAGTATAAATAGTAAAATTTGACCTAAAATTTAGGTCATTTTAAGCCTTCTTCACCTCTCCTCTCTCTCTCTCTCATCCGAAACTGAAAATTAGCACGATTTTAGGGTAATTTAGGCCGATAGTTGTTGAAGCTTCTTGCAATCCTTGTAAGTATTTAACATTTTGGTGTAGTTGTAGTATGTGGTTGTTTATTCTGAAGCTTGTAGTCGATTAAATGGTGGTCCGTTCTACCAATTTTAGGATTTTCGATATTACAAATTTTTTTCTGCAATTTTTTGTGTGATTTTGTTCTTTTTCGTTTGTGTTGTTGTTGTAGGTAGTATTTGTAGTGATGATATGCCTTCAATGGAATATATTTGGTTTTAAGGTACAATTTTGGGTTTTCAAGTTTTTCTTACAACGTAGGATTAAGGCTGCACCGTCTGCTCACAAATCCCTTATCCTTCACTTACTTTCCTGAGTCATCGTTTGCTAGTACCAGAGTTGGATGCTTACTTCGCTTTTTTTTCGTTCTTGCCATCAGAAAACTTTGGTTGGCTAAGGAGAAAACGTGTTGGCATACCATTTTTGGACGTGGTAGAAGAGTCCATAGAATGCTATGCTGCTTCAACAGTAAGGATTGCTGCTTAGTCCAATCCAAGAGCAAACAAGGGACGCCTCATTAAGCAAGAACCATATGAAGAAGGCGACTACAATGGGAGACGAAGGCGACGTGGGCTTGCGGGCGAGACAAGCTACCTTTAGCTAGGAGCCTCTTTTCCTTCTGCCCAACTCCCCGAAAATAACGTTCGACTTGCATGTGTTAAGCATATAGCTAGCGTTCCTTTTGAGCGCTTACCAGATCAATTGTTTCACTACCGAAACCCGTATCGTACACGCCGCTTTCTCGGCTTCCCCTATATAGCTAGCCTTCTTCTTCATACGAAGACTTTGAATGAGATAGTGAGATAGTTCGTATGAGGTCTTACGTCGGCGATCAAATTCTTGGTGGGAATCATCAACTTTATAATGTTTTAATAACGGCTCACGCTTTTTTAATGATCTTTTTTATGGTTATGCCGGCGATGCAATTCAATCCTTATTCCTAGCAATGATTCCCAAAAAAGCAAAACCTTACTAGACCAAGGGTGCGGGTAGCCGACAAGTAGGTTAGCAAACTGGCGAATCAATAGGCTTTGCTCCTTCCTTCGCTTCTAGGAGGAATTCTATCATCCATGGCGAAGATATCGTATAATAAGAAAAGGCTTACTTTTCAGAGTGATCTTTCTCGATTTCGGAACGGAAAGGCTTGGTTGAAGGCAAAATTCGGTGTAATTTGCCATTTTTTCAGAAAAGAAAAACGCTATGATCGTTACTGTATTCGTATCGAAGAGATGCGACAAAGTGTTCGAATCATTGTGTAATGTCTTAATCAAATGCCTAGTGGCATGATCGTTTGTACTGTGTGAGTTCTAGCTAGAAAGCAAGCGCCGAACCTATGGTCGGCCTGCCCCTGACCTGCTGGGTTGGGTGGCCGGG